>NC_057799.1:33862429-33864897 GCF_018294505.1 Triticum aestivum
AGTTGGCATGAACTATTATTGTTGACATTACCCTTGAGGTAAAAGGTTGGGAGGCAACACTATAAGCCCTTATCTTTCTCTGTGTCCGATTAAAACTCCATACCCATAAGTATTGCGTGAGTGTTAGCAATTGTGAAAGAGTAAATGATAGTTGAGTATGTGGACTTGCTGAAAAGCTCTTATATTGACTCTTTCCGATGTTATGCTAAATTGCAATTGCTTCAATGATCGAGATTATAGTTTGTTAGTTTTCAATGAAATTTCTGATTCATACTTGACATTTTGAATAGATTGTTACTGTAGCATAAGACATCATATGACAATATTTATATATGTTGCTGTTTCAAGAATGATCATGATGCCCTCATGTCCGTATTTTATTTTATCGACACCTCTATCTCTAAACATGTGGACATATTTATCGTTATCGGCTTCCGCTTGAGGACAAGCGAGGTATAAGCTTGGGGGAGTTGATACGTTCATTTTGCATCATGCTTTGATATTGATATTTATTGCATTATGGGTGTTATTACACATTATGTCACAATACTTATGCCTTTTCTCTCTTATTTTACAAGGTTTATACGAAGAGGGAGAATGCCGGCAGTTGGAATTCTGGGCTGGAAAAGGAGCAAATATTAGAGACCTATTCTGCGCAACTCCAAAAGTCGTGAAACTTCACGGAAGTTAGTTTTGGAATTTATAAAAAATACTGAGCGAAGAAAGCACCGGAGGAGGGCCACCCACCATCCACGAGGGTGGGGGCGCGCCCTACCCCCCCTGGGCGCCCCCCTACCTCGTGGGCCCCCTGTCAAGCCTCCGGTGCCCATCTTTGGCTATATTGTGTCTTTCACCCTGGAAAAAATCATAAGCAAGCTTACGGGATGAAACTCCGCCGCCATGAGGAGGAACCAATCTAGGGCTCCGGCAGAGCTGTTCTGCCGGGGAAACTTCCCTCCGGGAGGGGGAAATCATCGCCATCATCATCACCAACGATCCTCTCATCGGGAGGGGATCAATCTCCATCAACATCTTCACCAGCAGCATCTCCTCTAAAACCCTAGTTCATCTCTTGTATCCAATCTTTGTCCCAAAGCCTCAGATTGGTACCTGTAGGTTGCTAGTAGTGTTGATTACTCCTTGTAGTTGATGCTAGTTGGTTTATTCGGTGGAAGATTATATGTTCAGATCCTTAATGCATATTAATACCCCTCTGATTATGAACATGAATATGATTTGTGAGTAGTTACGTTTGTTCCTGAGGACATGGGAGAAGTCTTGCTATTATTAGTCATGTGAATTTGGTATTCGTTCGATATTTTGATGAGATGTATGTTGTCTCTCCTCTAGTGGTGTTATGTGAACGTCGACTACATGACACTTCACCATTGTTTGGGCCTAAAGGAAGGCATTGGGAAGTAATAAGTAGATGATGGGTTGCTAGAGTGACAGAAGCTTAAACCCTAGTTTATGTGTTGCTTCGTAAGGGGCTGATTTGGATCCATATGTTTCATGCTATGGTTAGGTTTACCTTAATACTTTTTTTGTAGTTGCGGATGCTTGCAATAGGGGTTAATCATAAGTGGGATGCTTGTCCAAGGAAGGGCAGCACCCAAGCACCGGTCCACCCACATATCAAATTATCAAATTAACGAACACGAATCATATGAGCGTGATGAAAACTAGCTTGACGATAATTCCCATGTGTCCTCGGGAGCGTTTTCCTTCATATAAGAATTTGTCTAGGCTTGTCCTTTGTTACAAAAAGGATTGGGCCACCTTGCTGCACCTTATTTACTTTTGTTACTTGTTGCTCGTTACCAATTATCTTATCACAAAACTATCTGTTACCGATAATTTCAGTGCTTGCAGAGAAAACCTTACTGAAAACCGCTTGTCATTTCCTTCTGCTCCTCGTTGGGTTCGACACTCTTACTTATCGAAAGGACTACGATAGATCCCCTACACTTGTGGGTCATCAGTTTGCTAGAACAATGTTCACAATTTTTACATCATTATCGATATCTAATCACACAACGGCGAATACATGCATATTGATCTTCTTAACAGTTCAATGAGGTGCGGGATAAGCTCCTACCAACGGATCGCGTACGAGCAATTCAAGAGGAAATAGCGCGATTTTTGCTCGATCAGGTCATAGATCCCAAAGGAGAATACCATTGCCCGCTACCGCAGTAAGGCCTCCATGTAGGAGAAATTGTATATACCAAATTGTATATATATACATGTGTATGTGTGAATGGTGGTGCGAGACATTCGATGATATATATATATGATCGGTTCTACGAGAAATTCTATTTATATATATGCATAACGTGTATAATATGTAGCATCATAAAATACCAGCAAATGAAAAAGAATTAAATGGAAAACACAAAATTAAAGGAAAAAAATCATGAACCCAAAACCCCCAACCTTTAGTACCGGTTGGTGTTACCAACCGGTAC
>NC_057799.1:33865152-33885610 GCF_018294505.1 Triticum aestivum
GGTTCGTGCTGAACCGGTACTAGGGGGGCCTTTAGTCCCCACCCTTTAGTGCCGGTTACAGAACCGGCACTAAAGGGCCTTACGAACCGGTAATACAGTCCGGTTTTGCACTAGTGATCCCTACACATTACACTGAAAGATCCAGTACTTGAGTTCCTTGCCATTGCCCCATCTACCTTGATTTTAGCAAAACCTGCCGCTGGGGGCGTTCTGCGCGGGCGAGGTGCCCTTGCTATCGGCAATGGGTGTGTCCTGGTTGGTTTACACTCGCGCATCTCCCAGATGTAGCTATGTATGAATAGTCTAGTTATTTTGGACAATAGGGAAGTTGCATATTAAGGCCCAAAAAGACTAGTGCATCAAATCAACGTCACCGACAATGAAAAATGTAGATCGAAAGGGATGTACCTGCAAACACGCCAACAAAAACAAGGGCAGACCCAATTTAGTCAGATCCGTTGGAGACGAGAGCCGACCTGCACCAAACAAAACCATCAAAGACCAACGTCGACCAGATCCAGGAAGATCTATTGGAGGCACACCTCCACACACCCTCCGCCAGAGAGGGGACACGATGTGGACGACATTATTCTAACTCTAGGGTACCGCCGCCACCTCGTTGCCCCAACCAAGACGTTAAAAACAACATAAAGCAAGGATGGGATCCCTCCAGTCGAGGGCGCGACGAGGGGCTCAAAACCCTAATTCTCTTTTGCCTCCACGTTTGTTCTGTTCTATGGGAGTAAATTATCATAATGTTTTGTTGTGTATCAATTTTATTTTTTTTGCATTTGATTCAAAATTGGATTTGCTGTGTGTTTTCTCGACCTGCAAATATATATACGCACTTAAATAATGACAGATATAGTTTCTGATCGCTCCATCGGAAACAGCTTAATTCAAACTAAATCGACCTGCAAACATATTTACACTTTCATAATGACAGATATAGTGTCTGACCTCGATGATATTCATTGCTTACACGAGGCTTCATGTGTTGCATCAATACAATGATCTTCGTCCATTTGCTACGTACACACCAAATAACTTAACACAAATGTCAAGTCACATTGCATAAACCAACGTTTATTCAGGTACACACAAACTGGCGTGCATCTCTTGCACCTTTTTATTATCTGGTTCATCTACAACTCAGTACTACTACCTCTCAACAATCAAGTCACAGGTGATCTGCATCTGCTTTACATTATTTTTTGAAGCTCTGGCTGCTATTTCTTCTCATGTAAAATTTCTTGACCGCAGAGGATGTCGACTTTGCACTAGCTTCAACCGGATCGCCAGTTTTTTGCTCGCGCATTTCGGGGTCAGTCGCCGGATCCGTGCTTCCCCTCCTCAGTGACGAAAGGGTCCTTGCAAGGTCGCTCTCGTTGTCCACTTCTTGGGTTGCCATAGCATGCTTCTCCGTCTCATTATCCTCAGGGGCGTCTTCCTTTGACATTTTCTCTCCAGTTTCAGTATCCGATTCCTTTTTCGGCTCCTTGTCTGAAACAATTTCGATATGTGTTGTCTCCATGTCTGAACTCTTTGCGCAATCTGAAGTTGTTTCATTCGTCTGCATTGGTATTTTCCGTGGCCTGCCCCTTGGACGCTTGGTAGTCCCTGAACTAATTGGTTCTTTGCCTTGCTTGGTAGTCCCTGAACTAATTGGTTCTTCGCCTTGCTTGGTAGTCTTTGAACTAATTGGTTCTTGACCTTGCTTGGTAGTCTCTGAACTAATTGGTTCTCTGCCTTGCTTGGTAGTCTTTGAACTAATTGGTTCTCTGCCTTGCTTGGTAGTCTCTGAACTAATTGGTTCTTTGCCTTGCTTGGTAGTCTCTGAACTAATTGGTTCTTTGCCTTTAGCTTGTACGGTACTGACCCTCTTTTCTTTTGGGTCAGACCGAGGATTCATGCTAGCAGAGGTGCCACCATGAGCTGCAACATGGTAAGGTAAAATCATTAGGCACAATAAAGAGGAAACACACAACGCGTCATATTGAACTATAATCAAAGTAATGTATGAAGTGCATATTGGTTCGAATCTTTGGTTGTATCGACTGCTGTCAGGTTTGACATATATACTTTGGTTCTCCAAATTTAAGATTCAGTACAGTAACTGTACAACAAAGGTTCATAAATTAGGTAACTATTATACAGACTGAGGCCAAACAGAACATGAAGGAGAGGAACTGCTGTAGAACATTGTCCAGATACTATATCAAAAGATTGTAAACATTGTAGCCTGTGTACTTCCAATGTCTTCTCTACAACAATTTAAACCAAAACATCACTCACAAGATTCTAATATTAAACAACAGAATTTGATATGCAGAGTTTAACTTTCATTCCTGGGACATGGACATGATGTGCAGATTTTGTCAAATGTGCAGATCTTTCAATTTCATTCAAATGTCTCCAGCATTTATAGTAGCAAGTAGAGCGCCAAATGGGAGAGAGTACAAAATGTCAATACCCTTGCTGGGAGCTACCAAATATCCACCAGGATTTTCAGTTCAAGCGGACCAGTGTCGTGTGTGGGTGTTGGGCGGGGCGCCAGGGCCTCTACTCAGACAGCGACCAGCACCTCCTGATCTAGGTCAGTGACATGGACTGGGCCCTATGGGTTGAAGTGGAGATGGGTCAGGCCCAATACCGGTTCAACACTTCCCCTCAAGATGGGTGGTAGATATCTATCAACCACTCTTGCTCTGCTAAAATAAAATAAAAAATCAACCCCTCTTGCCATATGCCAAGATACAATCCTCTGCTCCTAGTAGCTTTGTCAAGCAAACTGCAACCTGCTGCCCAGAACTGACATGAGTAAGGCTGATGATCCCATCATCAAGTTTCTCTTTAGTGAAGAAGCAATAAATTTTCACATGGTCTGTCCTATCACGTTAAACTGGGTTATTGACAACGCTTTATAGCTAACTGATTGTCACACAACACTTTCAAGGGTCACTTCCTCAGAGGTTTCAACTCGCTCGATAGGTTCTTCACCCATAGCATCTCACTAAACCCTTGAGATAAAGCTCTATACTAAGCTTCCGTTGTTGATCTAGACACAACTGTCTGTTTCCTGCTTCTCCATGACACCAAATTTCCTCCCAAAAACACATAATAGCCGTTGATCTTCTATCATCTTCACAACTGACCTAATTAGAGTCACTATAGCCAGGCCCCATACCTGTTCAACACCTCCCAAGCACAAATTCAACTCCCTGATGCATCTCATGTACTTTATGAATATATTACCTGGGCATGTTCCTTGACTCCTGAAATCTCCATTGTGCACGGCATGCAAGAGTACTATATAAATATATCTCAAGTACTCTAATAACATTATGAATATAAAATTACAAGTACAATATTATTGGTGTATTCTGCGTATTAGTATTAATAGATAAGGAGTTTGAGCGTTTGACTGAACTACCAGAGATAAAGTCCAGTAATACTACAATCCTCACTGGTTGCTGATTTCATGCCGCATAGCATATCAACAACATGGTAATGCCAGAAATAAGCAGGGGCATATAGTAAGCTAGTGTCATAAAAAGTTAATTAACATTCAGTACAACAAAGATTGGACCAAACATTTCATATGCAGTAACTTGATGGACTACTCAATAAGAAAATAAGTATGTAACCAGTAACAAAAAGTAGTTATCAAACTATCAAAATAGAGTTCAACAAAAAGTAGTATAACTGCGCCATATATAGCTATCAAAATATCACCTAACCAATAACACTAGGAACTATACTCTGAGAACACCATGTAACCAGTAACTGCAGGAACTTACAGCGCTTCGACGTCTGGTCATCAGGTAATTTCTTTTCAAAGACCAACAATTGCACAGATTTTTGTTTTTTCTTCCCTGGTACTTTCAATCGTTTCAGCATTTTTCGAGGCTGGTAGTTAAAAAAACATCTGTCAAGTATAACTCAAAGAAGATCTGAACACTTCTAAATTACGATGAAGGTACATATACATGTACATCCAATAGCAATGACACAGGATCATTTTAGTAGAAACAAGCCTCAGTACAGTCAATATTATTAATTACTGGTATATAAAAATAGAAGTGTCAGTCAAAGCAGTAAAACTTTCCTATCATGGATGATATATATTAGCTGCGTATTTTCCCGCGTTTTTAGGGGGTTTCCTGCATAATGCTAATTATAATGGCTCATAGGTCTAGTAATGGATAAAATCTCTATTCATAACAATTACCAGATCTGCACACCCATCGAAAGAGTAAATGTCTGTAACACTTCTTCTTGGAAGATAGGCATGTTTACTTATTTCTCCAGTCTGAAGGTAGCTTATTGCAGATTTCAGTGTTCGGAATAGAAGATGACTGACAGGATCAGTATAGTACTGCACAATCAAATAATGAATGATTAAATAAAATAATGAAGTCAATTCCATCAATGAATTTTAAAGGAATAGGAATATGGTCTGTTGTAATGTACCGGGTCTTTTCTAATTCCATCGTTGCACTTTCTAAATACCAATTCTTTCACCCATCCTTTCGGTAGCCCGTCTGGATTGAATTCCACCTGTGCAAGTATCTGCAAATAGGTTCAAAGCTTAGTTCTGAAAATAGTTACAATTTTTTATAGATATTGTGTTGTTCAAATAGGAGAACAGTTCCAGCAATAGTCATACATTATCTTCAGAGATGGTGTCACACAGCCCCTTCACATCCCATTCAGAAATCTTCCCTTCATTCACATAGCGCAATACATCTTCTTTTGAGAAGAATCGCATTCCAGTAGGCAGATGAACGTAAAACTACAAAAGACATCCAGACATGGTAAAAATGATGGCTAATCTCTTGAGGCACTGCTACAAAATATGACTACCAAATTAACATTGTTTATTTATTACGTTCACCCACTCTCTAGCTGTACCCAATGGAATTAAAATATTTTATCTCTATACAGGCAATGTATTCTATTAAACAAGAAAAAAAAATACATAGAGCCATTCTAGAAGCAAGCACGGAACAGTAGTAACTTAGAAATAATACATTGTTATTTTCAGATACACCTGAACAAGTCTGTCATACTTTTTTGATCTCTTATGTGTGTAGCTGCACTGACCTCCCACCACATATGGACAAATCTGAGTTGCCAGTTTTTTCGAGAAAACGACAAGCCAAAAACTAGCATATGCCAAATGTTAATGTGTAAGCAAGTTGTAATCAACCTTGTACATTTTGTCCCGCATCGTCCCAGCTCTGACCTCAACCACCCAACCGTCCGGAAGCCATGAATGCATTTTCTGTATGCAACATTCAAGGAATCACATCTCAAATGTAATCAACACATGACATTGAAAAAATCTCACTCACATGAAGCTCGTTGTCCTCAGCGCATGCCTCCGACTCCAATATGCGCTCGTCCATCTCTGAGAACAAATAATCTAGTGCCTCCATCTCCGTCGAGAATGTGTAATCTGACACTGGGGAAGTGTAGTACTGCAACGAAACAATGAGAAAGCAACAAAAATTATTTTGCGACCTCTATTGTCTTCTGTTTCTTGTTCTCTTTCTCGTGCATGTATGTCTGCGAGGAGCTGCTTATTGCACTTAGTTGCTTCGTTTTTGTTCTTGGCATGTACTTGGCTAACTCATAAGGAATTTGTTTTTTTTAATAACTCTGTTTAGTTCAGTGTGCCATTTTAAAGAAAAGTTCAAATACATTTTGGTAGGGGAGTCCCCTCTAGTTTACATAAGATAGGTAACATCTCAGCCCAACATCAACATGGCCACAATAATAGATTCAGCATAGAAGCATGTAGAGGAGTACCCGGTAGGTCGAGCCGCCATCATCATGGCGAACATTTATGATCCAACCATCGGGGAGCCAGAACGGCGCCTCCTTCAAGGCCTCTGCATTTTCATCAACCTCCTCTGGTCCCTCTGCCTCCACAATCTCCTTCCCCTGTTTCTTCGGCTCTTCTGCCTCCATTTGATTCTTTACTTCATCTTCATTCAAGGCAGCCACCGGTGGCTGCGAGTCTTCCTTCTCTCTGTGGGAGAAGCAGCAAATAGCGGCATGGATGCTAAATTAGACACATAGTCGCTGACAAATGAGTACCACAAAACATGAAACACAGTTTGACAGAACAATTATAATTTTGCTGATATAATAAACCATATAAAAGCAATCTTTTCAAAATATACTACATAGCAATCTACTCCAATTAGCTAGCAATCGCAAGCCCAGACCATGGCACCAACGCTACGAATTTTAGCATATACGGAGTAACAAATTCACAGTTCACGCCGGACAGAGGAAGCAGGGTCGAACCTGGCGCGAACGGACCGCCGGGTAGGAGAAGCCCCGCGCTTTCTCCGCGAAGGAGGGGAGCAGGAGGAGGGGCCGCCGGCGTCGGGCGGAGGGGCGACGGGGGCCGGGGCGGGCGGCGTCTCGCCGCCCGGCGGCTGGCGGCGGGCGCGCGCCCGCGCGGAGCGGCGAGGGCCCGAGCCGGAGGGGGTGGTCATCGGCGGGAGGGCTCGCTCGCCGTCGCCGGCCACCGGGTCGCGGCGCGAGGAACGGCGAGGTGGGAGGGATCGGTCGGTGGCCGGCAGCGCGCTGGGGAGAGCAGAGTGTTCCGCGAGTGGAGGCTGGGGGCAGGGAGCAGGTGTCTAGGTTGGCGTGGCGCGTGGGTCCCGTGGTGACTGGCCGGGCCCGCCACCTGGCCTCACCGTTACCGCGGCAGGAACGGTGACGGGACAGTGGGTGGCACGTGAAGCGCATGCGGCCGGCATCCGCCTCCGGCCACGGAAAACCAACATCATGCCTACGCTCGACCCGATGAGTACGCTCAAAGCGAGCGGTTTTTTCAAGGGTATATAAAGCGAACGGTTTTCCCCTCTCCCCAGCAGTGACAGGGGGACCGGTTGCAGGCTCCTCTCCTCCTGTGGACCAGACAGTTTTTGCGTCGGGGATGACCGGTGCCCAGTTCTGAAGGCCCTCGGCAGCGGCGGCAAAATTTCGTGTTTTGACCCTTTTGACAAACAATTCAGGATCTGACCTTGATTTGAAATTTTTTCAGGATTTGACCCTTTTTCTTAACGCCAAAGGACAGCCTACCGCCAGGGCCCCTGGTGGTAGGGTACTTATCCACGTCAGCACGCGGAAACGGTCGCCGTCCCCCTCCGTCGCACCCTACCGCCAGGGCACCTGGCGGTAGCCTTCTAACCCTACCGCCAGAGCCCCTGGCGGTAGGGTCCGGGCAGTTATTTCCGCCGAAACCCCCGCGCCCCTGCCCATCTCCCCACCCCTCCCCCTCCCCCCCGTCAGCAGTTCTTCTTTTTCTCCCCCAAGTCGCCCCTCTCTCCCTCTCTCATCTCCTCCACTCCCTCCCTCGGATCTTCACCGTTTGTTAATCGTTTTTGCGGATCGAGATGGCCCCGAAGAGAGAAACGTAAGCTCCTCCAATCCCTCCAATTAGTTTTTGCAAACTTGCTTCCGATTCGACGCATTATTTGCTTGAAATCCCTCATATTTTTTAACTTAGATTGGATTTTTTTCACCTAAGATTGATTGTAGTTGTAGTTCTTAGTTCTTTAGTAACTAGTGGTATTGGATATGAACTCTAATCAATAGTTCATATGTTAGTGTGAAGATGAACCCTAGTTCATAATTTTTTTGTTAAAAAAATTATGATGTAATGTTGATATGAGGATGAACCCTAGTTTGATGATGCATGTTGATATGATGATATGATCTAGTGTGAAGATGAACCCTAATTTGACGATGCATGTTGATATGATGATATGAAGATGTTGTTTGGAAAAATTTATTTAAAAATATGATGATATGATGTATGTTGGAGGTTTTTTTTATATGATGCATGTTGATATGATTTGATCCATCATGTGTAGTAGATGTTGTTGGAGGAATATGCTTAAAATTTTATTTTGATATGATGCATTTTGATATGATTTGTTTTCATTGTTTGTTTATGTATGCTTATGCTGCTTTTGTTTATGAAATTCTATTAAGGCGGCCACCTCTTGCGGACAACATCGGCCAACGGTACTCCATGCTGGACTGGGCATTCCACAAGGGTCGTCGTGCCCGTTTCATAGAAAACGGAGAGGTAAGTGATATGAATGAAATATTGATCAAAGTTTTCGGATTGATGAAAATGATTTCCTAACTTTTGGCGTTCACTGTTTGACAGATGCTCCAGCCACTGCGCATGAGGGGTCACGGGGTTCATGGGCATATGGACTACGACGATCGCTACGCGCCGTTCTTCAAGAAAGCCCGTCTGTTGGGTTTCGTGTTGCAGTTCAAGCGTCGGCCGCCGACGCTTGTCCACGCAGCTCTCACAGCTCTGATTGACCGGTGGCGACCGGAGACCCATTCTTTCCATCTGCCATGCGGGGAGATGACGGTGACCCTCGAGGACTAGGGGATGATTACTGCCATGCCGATCGAGGGTCATGCACTCACCGGTCGAGTGGAGAGGACCAACTGGCAGCAGAGGGTTACCACCCTCATCGGCGACTGCCCGGATGCCAAGAGTAACCGTACATCCGGTGTGCCGTTGACCTGGCTCTCGGAGCACCGGAAGACATGCCCCCAAGGCGCAGATGAGGCGACTGTGGAGTTGTACGCGAGGGCCTATCTGTGGTATATTCTCTCAGAGGTCGTGTTTCCAGACAGCTCTGGGAACTCTGCCAACTGGGCGTATCTGTTCTTCCTAGCGGACTGGGATGCAGGGTACAGTTGGGGGACCGCATCTCTCGCCTACCTATACCGTTCGGTAAGAGAGTGTCTAATTGCCTACCTACCTACGAAAGTGTGTTCATGACATTTTCTTATATCTGATCCTCATTTGATGTTTTGCAGCTTGACGACGCAACGCAGAGGACGGCAGACAAGTCCAATATTGGTGGCTTTGTCTGGGCCTTCTCCATTTGGATGTGGGAACGGCTGCCGG
Organism: Triticum aestivum; assembly: GCF_018294505.1. Taxonomy (NCBI): domain Eukaryota; kingdom Viridiplantae; phylum Streptophyta; class Magnoliopsida; order Poales; family Poaceae; genus Triticum; species Triticum aestivum. The sequence continues at coordinate 33,874,118 of NC_057799.1, forward strand.
TGGGTTTGAACCGACGGTTGTATTTAAACTATTTTATTCGTCATCGTGACTGACTTATGCCGTTGCAGTCCGGTGAGCTGAACAGATGCATCTTTGAAGCCTCAGATGCACTAGGTGATCTCCCCGGGAGCGTACAATCTGAGAACAAAGTGAGGGGGACGATGAAGGTACAATTTCAGCCTCCTCGGAACAGATGCATCTTGTTCACTTGCAATCAGTCGATCTGATACTTATTATGACCTTGTTTCATTGTGAGTGCAGAAGTTCGTGCAACGTTGTCACAAGCTGGTAGGGCTGCTTGGGTGTGCTGGAGCTGGGTCAGTTGAAGCTTATCAGCCTGTAGCCACACAGGGTCTCATCGGCTCATCGATCCATGCTCCCTCGTCGTCTAGGTTGGTTGGGGAGGAGGAGGGGGAGGAGGAGGGGGAGGATGAGGAGGAGGAGGAGGAGGAGGAGGAGGAAGAGGGTGAGGAGGAGGAGGCCACACATGAAGAAGGGGAGGAGGAGGATGAGAGCAACGGGAAGGAGGAGTACGATGAAGATTATGGACCTCCACCAACTCAAACATCTCAAGCATCTCAGCTGCCGAAGAGGAATCCGAATAAGAAGGATTTGCTAGGTCCGGACCCTTTCCAGAGACCGGTTCCTCGACGGCCCAAGAAGAAGACCGAAGAGACTCGTTCAAAGAGTAACGAGGACCGTACCTCCAAGAGAGGAAGGAGCAACTGATTATGCTCTTCGATACTTGGCTCTTTTAGTTTGGTTGAACTTGTCTAGTGGTTGTGAAACTACGTGGAACTATGTGTTTGCTATTTGTGGATCTATGTGTTTGAAATGTTCTATGCACTTCAAGTTATCTTAATATGGATCTATGTGATGCCCAAGTTTAATTGTTGAAAATCTATGATATTGTTGTCATATTTGTGAAACTTTCTGTGATATTGAATTTGAAAACAAGCCCAAATAAACTTGAAAAAAAATAGAGGACCCTACCGCCAGGAACCCTGGCGGTAGGGTCAGACAACCTACCGCAGCCCCCATGGCAGTAGGGTGAACCTAGCGCCAGGGACCTTGCATCTTTCGTTACAGAACGTCTGTACGGCAAAACCCTGCCACACCTTATCGCCAGAGCCTCTGGCGGTAGGGTTAGACAGCCTCCCGCCAGGGCCCCTGGCGGTAAGGTACTTATCCACAGCAGCACGCGGTGACGGCCGCCGTCCCCTCCGTCACACCCTACCACCAGGGACTACGGCGGTAGGCTGTCTAACCCTACCGCCAGGGGCTCTAGCGGTAGCAAAACGGTCAAATCCCGAAAATATTTCAAACCGGGGTCAGATCCTGAAATTGTTTGTCAAAAGGGTCAAAACACGAAATTTTGCCGCAGCGGCACCACCGGAGGACACTAGGAGCCGTGATCGAAAAGATGCTCTCCAGCCGACGACAACCCACACCGATAGACGTGTCATTGCTCGCGCGACGCATGTCTCGGGACTCGTAGCATAGCTTTGCTGATATGGCATTCTCTTCTCTACAATAGACGCTTGACAGTAAAAAAAAATTGACCATGTTGTTGGTGCTTGTATGGACCTAGAAGGACTATTTTGTAAAATTTCCTGGGAGAGGTTCATGTAAATCTACTTAGTGTGTTCTCTTTTGCGAGAAATTTTTTGACCTATTCATCTTCAATCATGGCAGTACAACGAATACCAGAAATAATAGAAATTACATCCAGATCCTTAGACCACCTAGCGACGACTACCAGCACTGAAGCGAGCCGAAGGCGCGCCGCCGTCATCGCCCCTCCATTGTCGGAGTCGGGCACAACTTGTTGTAGTAGACAGTCGGGAAGCCGTCGTGTTAAGGGCCCATAGGACCAGTGCACCAGAACAGCAACCCCCGTAGATGAAGAATAGCGTAGATCAGAAAGATCCAATCCGAAGACACACGAACGTAGACAAACAATGACGAGAGCCGAGCAAATCCACCAAAGATAGATCCGCCGCAAACACACCTCCACACGCCCACCAACGATACTAGACGCTCCGCCGGAACGGGGGCTAGGCGGGGAGACCTTTATTCCATCTTCAGGGAGCCGCAGCCCTCTCGTCTTCCTGAGCAGGACACAAACCATAGCAAAACTGAAAGAAACGACTAAAAACAGAGCCCTCCCGCCAGCCCTTGCCGAGATCCACCGCGCCCCCATGGCCCTAGGGCCACCGGAGAGCAGGCGGACCTGCGGCGGCGTCGACGGGAGGCACAAACCCTAGCTTTTTTGTGGAGGAGGAGGAGGTGGCGGCTCTTGGTGTGTTCTCACCTTGGTTGCTCCAAAGAGAAGCCACGTGTAATGTATTTTGTGGTATTATGTGAATATAAATGCGACACCTCTTCTAAAAAGAGTACCCCGATGAGCACCCAATGTAGGATCAAAGTGAAATCCACACCACCCTCGAAATGGAACCCCAAGCGAAATCGAATATGTACAACGCCTAGCTGAGGGGATGGCTGCCGTGGGAAATGTGTTTTCCGCTCTGCCGAGAAATGACTCCATTTCTTTAAGACCCTCTGGAGTACCAACAAGTCAAAACAGATGGACGAGGCCCAATATGCCTTCAACGCGCTCAAAGAATACTTGTCGAGCCCCCACGCATCTCATGAGCCCAAAGCCTGAAGAGACTTCTGATATGGGGTGAACTGTAGTGTTGGCCTTATCATGAATTGGAGGTGAGCGCGAGGATGAACATGAAGAAATGGGGGAAACACAAAATCATAAGGGCAACAAAAGAGGAAATCCACAAGCCAACATACATGTATCGTAAACAAAGTTCAATACAAGAGGTCTCATGCATCCAACACTTTGACGGGAAATACATAACAAAGGTAGGATAGTTTGATCTCCATATCCTAAGAGATTGAGGTCTTGTATTCCAAGAGGAGTCTTCACCCCAGAAGTGGCCCTACTGGTAGTCTGGTGAGTGCATTTTGTGTGGCATTTTGCTTAGCATCTTTGCATATTACTCGTAGGATTTTCTACACTTTACCGCCCTTTTTGCTTGATTTTGCCATGATCCCCAAAGAAATAGGTGGTTTTGAGTACTAAATAGAAAGCACATATTTTTGGTGTGGAAATATGTTGATTGGACATTATAAGGACCTTCTATACTAAGATACGAGCACGTCGGAGGAAACCTGGTCGCGGTTGGCGTTCCAAAAGAGAAGACGAGTGCGGCTGCCTCCCCTAGCCCAATTACTTCCATCCTGTCCAATCCAATCAGAGAGAACGAATAGAGAGACTCCAAACAACAAAACATAAGGTTAAAACCTCAACTCCAGAGGGACCCCGGGGGATTGGTAGAAGAGCATCAGTTCACCATGGCTTCGATCATGGAGGCCATGACATCAACCCATCATCATCATCATCAGCCACATCCTCAGCGTTGACTCCTCCATTCATCCCCTTGTAATCCAAACCCCTAGTGTGGATCTATAGATGTATCACACTAATCATTCATCTTTCATTGCCATGAATACCTCGATGATTCCCCGTGCCTATTTTTTCGAGTAAATCCCTAGTTCTTGGGGATAAAAGGAACCCTAGTATTTACAGAGTTGAACACCGATAAGATATACGATCTTTGTTATATGATCGTGTTAATGTTCTTCTTGATACCGCCCGAACGTTGACTACACAATATTTAGCCCATTCGGACTGAAGGATGTTATTATCTTTTGATGTAGGCTTAGAGATAGAAGTTACATATCTCCTTAGTGGGTCAATGGTAAGGGAATAATGGAGACTCATATCTTTTATGTTATGTCCACGGGGATGCCCTTAATCAATGTCGTACTCCATCGGTAGGTATTGGAGGGATGGCGGTGGCATGCATGATATATAGAGCTACTGCAGTATGCACATATCGTATTATTGGCTCCGCCCGCACAATGCACAAAAAACACAGATTGCGTATCTGAAGCAAAGATTGTGTTTCTACACAATTAAGTATAATAAGCACTAATTCTTAAAAAAAAGTATAATAAACACTAGTGGTGAATTCGAACTCACTGAGAACACCCTTAGCCCTACTTCAGTTTCATCTTTTCCATTATTCTCTTATTCTTGCACACTTCAACTCTTGCTTTCACACACATACTCTTGTAATATTTTCACCTTCGCATAGCTTGTTATTGGGATATAAAATAACTTCCAGGCAGATTATGATAAATCTCCACAAGGGACAAAAGACTATTTCCTCATCTATTCGTGGGATCTATACTCTTACTTCAAAAACAGGCACAACTAAACCATATGCACTCAGAGGACATAAAGTTATTTTTCTAGCACCGTTGCTAGTGAGGTAAGCACCTTTGGTCTTTGTTTCAAGTTGTGGTTTATTATTGTGTACTAAATTGTTTTGCAGGTTCTAAGTAACCATGGCCGAGCTTGAACATCTATATCAACTCACTGCATTGAAGCTCATGGGGCTACCTATAGAGGAAATCTTCACATCCTTAGGCCCGAGACCAAATGGAGTAACTTATGAAATTAATCTAAGTCTACTCCGTATGCTGCAGAGTAAGCAATTTACAGATGGTGCTATAAAATATTTGTATCAACATATGTAGCTATTTAATAAGATATGCGGAATATTTAAATTAAATGGATTTACTTATGATGAGTTGAAGCTCGAGCTTTTGGATCTGACATTTTGGCCGCCAAAGCAAAAACTTGGCTATTAACTTATACCACATGTACTTTTTTAATATAAATTTGGTCAAACTTTGCAAAGTTTGACTTGACACAAATCTAATACACGGAGTAAAAAAACCCTAATACATTTATCGCTCTTTTAATGAACGACGATGACGTAAATCATATGACCTAATACTATTTTTGATACTATATGAGTGCGGCGTGTCTGCTCCCGAGCTCATCTGCACCCGCCCTAACAAAAAAAATCAAAACAAATACTAAACAAATTCAAAAAATTCCAATGTTTTTTTTGTGTGGTAGATAAGTTTATGCGTAAGGTGCGCTCTAAGTTTCAACTCATTTGGACATCTGAGCAACTCTCAGCAAAAAAGACAAATTCAGGGTCTGTAAAAAAGTTTACTGTTCACACACTGTTCTGACCCGATTTGTTTTTTTTTGCTGAGAGATACTCAGATGTTCAAATAAGTTGAAATTTGGAGCGAACCACGCACAAAATTGTCTATCACAAAAAAAATGGAATTCTTTGAATTTTTTAGTATTCGTTTTGATTTTTTCTGACCGGGTGCAGATGAGCCTGGGCACCGAATTGGGTTTTCGATACTATATGTACTACTCTTGACCATAAGATTTATTTTGAATCGGAGTAGCATAAAGGAATTCTACCACCGTTATCCAGCACGTCAGGTCTGTTGCGCGTCTGCCTAGTTTAATGCGCATTTACTCCATCCATGATTGAGCCACGCCCGAATTTGCATGGCCGTATGTAAACAACTAAATCATTTATGGCGTGCGTTGCTGCGCCCATATATTTTTGCACTCTAATGTTAAGATTGAGGGGGTGTTTGGTTCAGGGACTTTTTAGTCCCAGAGACTAGAAAAAGTCCCTAGGAACCAAACGGGAGGGACTTTTTCTATTAGTCCCTGGGACTAGAAAAAGTCCTAGGACTTGTGAACCAAACACCCCCTGATACAAATGTACGTTTGGCTTCAAACTTTGTCCACAAAAGCACTTCTATCTTTTCAATGTACTTTAAAGTTGAAAAAATACTTCTCTCTCATCATACGGTAATCAAAACCAATAACAATCTACCCATTGTCTTCTTAATTTCTATATGCACTTAGCTCCTTGGAGGTTGGGTAATTAAAGAGGAGAGAGATGGTGGCTTGCACCTTTCCAATGCATTTTTTACTTTACTCCATAATTTGTCCTAAAATCTCTAGATGTACACTCTTCACCGGACGGAGGGAGTAGAGATTAGATATTGTTTTAATATTGCGTGCACTGTATATATTAGTAATTTTTGAGCTAATTTGGTCCATTCTGGTACCTGTGATGGGCGGACACTTGTTGCGATAGTGCTGATTTATTTAATTCACTTGTTGTGATTGCACAGCTTTATTTCATATTAGCAAAAGTGCCCTTGCGTTGCAACGGGAGAATACCGCATGATCCTGACCCAATAACCATGACTCAAGACCCCCAATAGGTCTTGCTGAGACGTCTCTCTCTCTCTCTCTCTCTCTCTCTCTCTCTCTCTCTCTCTCGGCATAAGATGAGAAATCTGCTTTCTTCCCATGCAAGGTTTTTCCGAGGCGTGCATGCATGATTATCGACGGTTTCTTTCGTCTCTAATTTGGCTTTGCTGAGTTGATCATTTGCAATCCAGGTCGGTGTCTGTACGAAAGAAAGATGGATCATGCGCTATTGATTAATGTTGCACGCTAAATAGCATTTTTAAAATATGTAATAGGTAAAATAACATCATATTCATATTCTACATATTTTCCTAATCAAAATTCATATATAACATGTTAAAATTGGAGTTAGGGTTTAAAAGATATAGATATTTTAAAAAGGTACTATTTGTTCTAGATGGACTGCGGGTTAACTACAAAAAATGGCAAGGGGTATTCCGCTAGAACGCGAAAAAATGATTCATTTTCTGTCATGGAGTGCGAGTTATTTATTAGAAAAGCTAGGGGGTTTCCTGTAAAACTATATAAAACGGTTCATTCTGCCACTTAAAGTCGAACGGCGGGTTAATTACCAAAAAATAGAGGTGTTTTTTTTGTGGATAGCCCCTTTATTAGTAGGTATAGATTGCATCATTTTTGGTGGATTAGTTTGGGTTACATAGTCTAGGAAAAGAGCTCACTACTCTCCCTTAGTGTATAAGGATTCAATTTTTCCACTTATGACTATCTGGGTTGCGCAAAGGCAATATTTAGTACCATCTTTATAGTCTCTTCTATCAAGAAATCAACAAATCTGAATAAAGCACAGAAGCATTCCATGAACATAATATTGCACCCGCTTTGGAATGTTGTGGCTCTTAATTTCCATAGCCTTCCCTTTCCTCCCTCTCCCGAACATGAACTTAGTCCTTGGGTGGCTCGGCGAGCTTGGCATTCTTCCCTTGCCCTTGTGCTCGCAATCCCCGATCCCCCTTTTGCTTCACCAGGGCCACCATCCTATCGGAATCATCCGTCTTGGACCATTTGGCATCCGATTGTTTTTACTTCTTTACCTGAAAGTCAGAATGGATGCAGAATTGTAAGTGTTAGTGGCACACAACACTGGTAATCGTCATAATTAGCGAACAAAGAGAAACCCGAAGCCCTCATGGGAGGCTCCTTCACTTCAGCTTTCACATGCAAAATGCAAACAAGTAATGTACGATCATTAGAAGTGTGAACTTTTCCATGCCAATACTATTAATAAGAAAGATCATGTGGCTCATTTCATTATATAGGGAATATATACACATTGGAAATCAAATAACAATATGAATGGTTCTTTTTAGCCAATTGGAAATTTTGTTGCTAAGCCTAAGAATTTGGGAGCATCAATAAAGATGTCTTTTTCTAAGTAACATGAGTAGTGCTCATTTCACCTTGTATGGAACTATGCAAGATGAATAGCCTTCCGGATGTTTTTTTCGCACTTGAAATAGCCTAACTTAGGACTGATATCTGGATTAAGAATTGATCCTAATACTCTGGAAACTCAGGTGGCTTGGCAACCTCCTTCTTCGGATTATATCAAGATAAATGTCGACGTATTCTTTGTGAAGAGCATTAGCGCTGCAAGTGTGGGTGTGGTTGCCAGGCACTCTTCTGGGAAGGTCATCATGTCTTCTTGGGACTTCATTGGGCTTTGTAGAAGCATGGAGGAGGCGGAACTCTGGGCTTGCATTGCTGATCTCTATATAGGTATCACTCTCCATAATCCTACAATTTTAGAGACTGATTGCGCATTTGTGGCTGCGAATTTTGCAAATGAAAATTTTGACAGGTCAGCGCTATTTGATTTGAAGGAGGAAGCAATGAGTATATATATCCAAGTTGGTAGATATATTAAAAAAATTCTAAGATTAGCCGATCGGCCAATGTGGTGGCCCATTCAATTGCTAAGTCCAGTTTTGATAATAGATCTGTGTCGTGAATTGTGTAATGAACGATTGTAACAACTCTTTTGGTTAATTGATATATGAGGTGGTGTTCAAAAAAGAAAAGAAATAGGCTAACTTCTAGTTAGAGCATCAAGAATCTATCAAGAAGTTTCCTAACTGGTGCACAACAGATTAACAAAATCCATCTAATGGATTAGGCCAGTATTATATCAACACAAGCTAACTCTAAAATACTAATATAACCGTTCAAGTTTCCTGTCAATTGTGTATCACACAATTTTTATTGACATGATCAAAGTCGGATGTTATCGATCAGATGGAGCAGAGGACTATATCTGGGCATGTGGCAAGAGGGGTCGATAGATATCTACCACCCATCTTGAGGGGAAGTGTTGAACCGGTATTGGGCATGACCCATATCCACTGCAACCCATAGGGCCCAGTCCATTCACTGACCTAGATCAGGAGGTTCTGGTCGCTGTCTGAGTAGAGGTGCCACCCAACACCCACACACGACACTGGTCTGCTTGAACTGAAAGTCCTGGTGGATGATTGGTATCTCCCGGCAAGGGTATTGCAATTTTGTACTCTCTCCCATTTGGCACTCTACTTGCTACTCAATTCGTTTGAAATTGAAAATGTGGAAACATTTGGATGAAATTGAAAAAGATCTGCACGTTTGACAAAATCTGCACATCATGTCCATGTCCTAGGAATGAAAGTTAAACCCTGCACACCAAATTCTGTTGTTTAATATTAGAATCTTGTGACTGATGTTTTGGTTTAAATTGTTGTAGAGAAGACAATGGAAATACACACGGTACAACGTTTACACTCTTTGATATAGTATATCGACAATGTTCTACAGCAGTTCCTCTCCTTCATGTTCTGTTTGACCTCAGTCTGTATACAATAGTTACCATTTACGAAACCTTTTTTGTACAGTTACTGAATCTTAAATTTGGACAACCAATGTATATATGTCAAACCTGAGAGCGATTGAAGATCTAAGGTAATAGGAAAACGTAAAAGGAAATACAACGATTTTATTTGTTAACCTTCATTATCCGGTGAAGACAATGAACCAAACTCATTTTTTGCTCCAATTCATTTTGTCCAAATGACGCTTGCAACTTTGATGCCCTTTCTCTATTGTCAATATAGGTTATGAACTACATAAGTAAAACATGATATTTGTGTTGAGGATTAAATGGAAATTCGAATTATTGTTTACTGATTACTGAAACACGATGAAATGACACAAGATTGTACTGAAAGTCAGAAACACTACGACAGTTGTTGCGTATCTGCACAGGCCTCTGTGTGCTTTTGCTATAGTAGTATAGTGGTGCATTAGTGCTCTTTAAGAGAAAAGTTTGTACAGACCTATAATACACGTTGTAGTCCATTAAGCGAGCTTATTGCGAAACTTGAAAGTTTCGAACAAATATATGCACTTTATACATTACTTGATTATAGCTCAATATGACGAGTTGTGTATTTCCTCTTTATTGTGCCTAATGATTTTACCTTACCATGTTGCAGCTCATGGTGGCACCTCTGCTAGCATGAATCCTCAGTCTGAACCAAAAGAAAAGAGGGTCAATACCGTACAAGCTAAAGGCAAAGAACCAATTAGTTCAGAGACTACCAAGCAAGGCAAAGGACCAATTAGTTCAGAGACTACCAAGCAAGGCAAAGGACCAATTAGTTCTGAGACTACCAAGCAAGGCAAAGAGCCAATTAGATCAGAGACTACCAAGCAAGGCAAAGAGCCAATTAGTTCAGAGACTACCAAGCGTCCAAGGGGTAGGCCACGGAAAATACCAAAGCAGACGAACGAAACAACTTCAGATCGCGCAAAGAGTTCAGACAAGGAGACAAGACATATCGAAATTGCTTCGGACAAGGAGCCGAAAAAGGAATCGGATACTGAAACTGGAGAGAAAATGTCAAAGGAAGACGCCCCTGAGGATAATGAGATGGAGAAGCATGCTATGGCAGCCCAACAAGTGGACAACAAGAGCGACCTTGCAAGGACCCTTTTGTCGCTAAGGAGGGGAAGCACGGAAATGCGTGAGCAAGAAACTGGCGATCCGACTGAAGCTAGTGAAAAGCCAAATCCTCCGCGGTCAAGAAATTTTACATGAGAAGAAATAGCAACCAGAGCTTCAAAAAATAATGTAAAGCAGATGCCGATCACCTGTGACTTGATCATTCAGAGGTAGTACTACTGAGTTGTAGATGAACCAGATAATAAAAAGGTGCAAGAGATGCACGCCAGTTTGTGTGTTCCTGAATAATAAACATTGGTTTATATTTTTTAGAAAAGGAGGAGGACCCCGGCCTCTGTATCTGGGCGATGCATGCAGTTACTTTATTAATTATTCACAAAGACCTTACAAAGAAATACAACAGTAAGTCTGAAGCCACCGTCTAGGTAACAACTGTCGCTACTCCTATCTAGTTGATGCAGGGATGCTGATAGTCTGGTCCTATTACCAAACAGACCTCTCAGCCAAACCTAACATCTAAGACCTGAGGCCCCAACCAATCCACTTGCCGGGTATGGGGGCACACACTGGTCCGGCGCGCTCTCAGAGGCCGCCGCCGCCAACTGTCACCACTCCATCTTCAGAGCTGTACTGACGCATCAACCTTGCCCGGTCTAGCTACCACCGACGCCACCATGGCGCCAAACGGCACCACCTCCTTGTGCGCGAACTGCTGAGCACGTCACGGTCGCCGCCGGTACAACTCAGCACCATGCCGCCAAGTACCACCAGCCAACACAGCTTGAAGTGTTTGAAAGATCTGTCGTGCTAGCACCTGCCGAACAGGCATGACAAAGTGTAGCACCTGTCGGCCAGGCATGACTTGACATTTTCACCGAAGCTCCGTGCAAGACGAAGCCGCTCCACCTCCTGCCTCTATCTTCCAGTGCTGCTCCACAAACGATGCTCCCAAGAGAGAAACGACACTGCAATGCCGCCATCGTCCGATCTGGAAGACCAGATCCTATGGTTTCCTCCGGAGCAGTACGAGTGGGTCGATGGTAGTCTTATGGCGATGCCTTCATCAAGGTAACGACGCGGAACGCCGCCATCGCCCGCCTTCGGCTCGGTTTTCACCGGCAACTACGTCTCCCCGACTCGCAACCGGTACTAGATGACGGATCTCGAGATCGAACACCCAGCCTCAGGCCGACCACCACTGATCGAAGAGATGACCACTGCCGCCGGCTGCACCGGTCAGAACAGATTTGATCGGAGGTGCCGCCGACGAGACCACCAGGCTCTCCATGTCGTCATCGCCGATCTGAAGGCACATGCACACCACCGCAGCCAAGCCGACGCAGCCGCCGCCGCCGCC
>NC_057799.1:33886105-33887893 GCF_018294505.1 Triticum aestivum
TGCCTGCCGCAGCCATCCGCCGCGCCGCAGATCCTGGATCGGCCGCGCCACCACACACCTTGGGGTCTGCCCCACCCCGGAGACGCAAGAGAGAGGAGATCCCCTGCCACCGTCGTCGGCCCCCGGGCTTAGCCCGGCGGCGTCCTCCACCGGCGGCGAAGGGAGAGGAGGAGGGAGTTCGCGGCGGCGGCGGCTAGGTTTCTGGCTCCGCCCGAGTCGCCCTAGGGGGAGGGCGACGCGGGGGCTGGCACTCTCAAAAGAAATATACGTGGGAAGTCACCATGTAAATTTCAGATACCATTGGTTTATGTAACTTAACATTTGTGTTAAAGTTATGTGGTGTGTACCTAGCAAAAGGTCGAAGATCGTTGTATTGATGCAACACATGATGCCTGGTGTAAACAATGAATATCATCAACGTCAAGGAGACTTAGTTGAAATTAAGCTGTTTCCGATGGAGCGCTCAGAACTGTATATCTGTCATTATTTAAGTGTACATATATTTTCTGGTCGAGGAAACAACACAGCAAATCCGAATTTTAAATCAAATTCATTTTTTTATTGATACACAACAAAACATTATGATAATTTACTCGCATAAAACAAAACAAACTTGTTGTAAGAATTAGGGTTCGGCACCTGTGGCCCCCTCGGCTGGAGGGATCCCGTCCTTGCTTTATGTAGTTTTAGGGTCTTGGTTGGGGCGACGATGTGGCAGCGGCGCCTTAGAGATGGAATAATATCCTCCACATCCTATCCCCTCTTCGATAGAGGCCGTGTGGAGGTGTGCCTTTAACATGTCTTCGATCTGGTCGACGTTGTTTCTCGATAGGTGGATTTGTTTGGCGCCGGTCGATGCTTGTCTCTAGTAGATCTTCTAAATTTGGCCGGCCCTCGTTTTTGTTGGTGTGTTTGCAGGTATGGCCCTTTTGATCTACGTTTTTCATTGTCAGCAAGTCCTCTCGGGCTTTAATACGACATTTTTTTGACTGTATAAGTACAACAAGATAATTCTTCAGTTTTAAAAAAATAAAGCATATAAATCTTATAAAGCAAATAATGAACGGTGGATGATTGCCGACGAAAGGTAAAAAAATCGAGAGGAGAGAGAGTTATAATTTCATTACGGAGTGTTCGGCCACATACCAAATTAATCGGAACCGACCTAGGATCAACAAGGAACCACACTTATACGGAGATATATATACCTACAAACCCAGGAGATCGATCTCTCGGCCCGATCGTGATTTTGTTACAGCCACGTCCACCGGTACCGGCACCGGGACGTACGTGATGGCTTCGCCGAACCGCGGCGGAGGCGGCCGAGATCGGCTCAGCGAGCTTCCGGACGGCGTCATCGGCCACGTCCTCTCCTTCCTCCCCACCAAGGAGGCCGCCCGCGCCGCCGCGCTCGCCAGGAGCTGGCGCCACAAGTTCGCCTACGTGGACACCATCTCCTTCGTGGAGTACGTTGCCCCATTCCGCGGGGACGACTACACCTTCTACCTGAATGCCGGGGATCGCCGGAGCAAGAACGGGGCGTTCCTCGACGACGTCAATGCGGCTCTCCTCTGCCGCCGCCGCTGCGCAGGCGACCGCAACGCCGCGCCCCGCGCCTTCCCCGTCCACTTCGGTGGCTACTACGACTGGGACGGGCCCGTCATGAGCCCCTCTCAACTAGTAAGGTGGGACTAAACTTTTGACGCGGACGCAACAGGACAAGGCCTTTGGTACCAATGCCCCGCCTTTAGTCCCGGTTGGCGTCACCAGCCGGGACCAAAGGCCGCC
>NC_057799.1:33889041-33907625 GCF_018294505.1 Triticum aestivum
GAAAATAAGAAGAAGAAGAAAGGAGAAGAAGAGGAGAGGAAGAAGATGAGAAATAAATAAGAAGAAGATCTTCTTCTCCTCTATTCCTTTCTTCTTCTCCTCTTCTTTTTCTTCTTTTTTTTCTTCAATCTTCTCCTCTATTAATATCTTCTTCTCCTCTTTTTATTTCTTCTTCGTCTTCTTATTTTTTATCGGATATGTCGTTGTCGATATACCCCGTGTCCCGATAACTTCAACACGAGGGGGAGGGGGGTTCGACCTACCCCCTCCCCGATAACATTATTTTCCCATGTATGTATGTCGTCATTGTCGATATAACCCCCTCCCGGATAACTTCGACCGTGATAACTTATACCACGGGAGCACCCCCCGGCCCTCTCGCTCGACCAAAACTCCCGAGGACACCCAAACCCTAGAAAAAAAGATGTCGGTCTCCTGCCCCCTCCCGCCGCGCCCCTACCCTTGAAGCGTTGCCGAGGCCACCCCAAACCCGGAATAAGCTAGGTCTACGTTTGCACTAATATATCCACCTGCTGTCATGTTTGTGTAATAATTGCCATGTTGTAATATTTGCAGAAACAATGGAGCACGGACGAGACGAGGAAGCAGAAGAGGTGTTGGGGGACATAATCTTAGCTGGAGGTGATGTCTTGTCGTATCTTAACGACAATGATGGTCTGGAAGAACAGGGTGAAGAAGCAGGCTACGGTGATCGAAGAGTGGAGGAGGAAAGACATGATTATGATGGCTCCGGTGACCCAATGCTGGTGCAAGAAGGAGCCCGTGGTGACGGCTCCGGTGACCGAACAGAGTCCGGCCAGGTAAATATATTAGTTAAGCTTGTGCCGACTAGCTAATTGATGCATTCATTGTTTTGGTATGTACACATATTAATTAACTCTCGTCTTTCTTCTTTTTTCTAGCCCTCCGGATCGACCACAACTTCGGTAAAGAGACGAGGCCCGAAGAGAAAGTTGCGCTCGGATGAAAGGTTTGATATCACAGCAATCGCGCGTGACGACCAACCGATTGAACCCATCCGGACAAAGGAAGCAATTGCTGCTCAGTGCGGGGTTCTTGTTAGGGACAAGATCCCGATCAGCATCCACCAATGGTATAAGCCTAAGAAGGAAGACCCTGAGGTGTCTTATGTCAATGATATGCAGAAAGATGATCTTTGGACTGAGCTGAAGGCAAATTTCACCCTACCGCCAGAGGAGGATCCGGAGAAGCCAGTTAAAGAGCAATTAATCAAGTCTCATGCTCGTAAGAAGATGGCAGACCTATTCAGGAGGTGGAAGAATGGGCTGAAAACGTTTGTCGACAAAGAAGAGACACCATAATTCATCGGCAAATATGAGAAGATCAGAGATCACTGGCCCGCATTTGTGGCCCACAAGACATCGGAAAAGAGTAAGAAGTTGTCAGCGACAAACAAGAAAAATGCTGCGAAGAAGAAGCTTCACCATCGCACGGGGTCAGGTGGCTACCTCAAAGCCCGGCCTAAGTGGGCCAAGGCTGAGAACGATCTGCTTGATAAAGGTATCGAACCAGAGACAATGAACTGGCCAGACCGTTGCCGGACATGGTTCTTCGGGGCTGGCGGAACCTTGGACCCTGTATCAGGGAAGTGCGTTTGGACGGACGAGCTTTTGAGAATAGCAGTCAAGAGGCTTCAGCACTATATCGATGCAGCGCAATAAGTGTTGGGGAACGTAGTAATTTCAAAAAAATTCCTACGCACACGCAAGATCATGGTGATGCATAGCAACGAGAGGGGAGAGTGTTGTCCACGTACCCTCGTAGACCGAAAGCGGAAGCGTTAACACAACGCGGTTGATGTAGTCGTACGTCTTCACGATCCAACCGATCAAGTACCGAACGCACGGCACCTCCGAGTTCAGCACACGTTCAGCTCGATGACGTCCCTCGAACTCCGATCCAGCCGAGTGTTGAGGGAGAGTTTCGTCAGCACGACGGCGTGGTGACGATGATGATGTTCTACCAACGCAGGGCTTCGCCTAAGCACCGCTACGATATTATCGAGGTGTAATATGGTGGAGGGGGCACCGCACATGGCTAAGAGATCAATGATCAATTGTTGTGTCTATGGGGTGCCCCCCTGCCCCCGTATATAAAGGAGCAAGGGGGAGGCCGGCCGGCCTTTGTTGGCGCGCCAGGAGGAGGAGTCCTCCTCCTAGTAGGAGTAGGACTCCCCTCTTTCCTACTCCTACTAGGAGGGGGAAAGGAAGGGGGAGAGGGAGAAGGAAAGGGGGGCGCCGCCCCCCCTCTCCTAGTCCAATTCGGACCAGAGGGGGAGGGGGCGCGCGGCCCCTCCTTGCTGCCCCTCTCTCTCTCTCCACTAAGGCCCAGAAGGCCCATTACTTCTCCCGGGGGGGTTCCGGTAACCCTCCGGCACTCCGGTTTTCTCCGAAATCACCCGGAACACTTCCGGTGTCCGAATATAGTCGTCCAATATATCAATCTTTATGTCTCGACCATTTTGAGACTCCTCGTCATGTCCGTGATCATATCCGGGACTCCGAACAACCTTCGGTACATCAAAACATATAAACTCATAATATAACTGTCATCGTAACGTTAAGCGTGCGGACCCTACGGGTTCGAGAACTATGTAGACATGACCGAGACACGTCTTCGGTCAATAACCAATAGCGGAACCTGGATGCTCATATTGGCTCCCACATATTCTACGAAGATCTTTATCGGTCAGACCGCATAACAACATACGTTGTTCCCTTTGTCATCGGTATGTTACTTGCCCGAGATTCGATCGTCGGTATCTCAATACCTAGTTCAATCTCGTTACCGGCAAGTCCCTTTACTCGTTCCGTAATACATCATCTTGCAACAAACTCTTTAGTTGCAATGCTTGCAAGGCTTAAGTGATGTGCATTACCGAGAGGGCCCAGAGATACCTCTCCGACAATCGGAGTGACAAATCCTAATCTCGAAATACGCCAACCCAACAAGTACCTTCGGAGACACCTGTAGAGCACCTTTATAATCACCCAGTTACGTTGTGACGTTTGGTAGCACACAAAGTGTTCCTCCGGTAAACGGGAGTTGCATAATCTCATAGTCATAAGAACATGTATAAGTCATGAAGAAAGCAATAGCAACATACTAAACGATCAAGTGCTAAGCTAACGGAATGGGTCAAGTCAATCACATCATTGTCCTAATAATGTGATCCCATTAATCAAATGACAACTGTCTATGGCTAGGAAACATAACCATCTTTGATCAACGAGCTAGTCAAGTAGAGGCATACTAGTGACACTCTGTTTGTCTATGTATTCACACAAGTATTATGTTTCCGGTTAATACAATTGTAGCATGAATAATAAACATTTATCATGAAATAAGGAAATAAATAATAACTTTATTATTGCCTCTAGGGCATATTTCCTTCAGTCTCCCACTTGCACTAGAGTCAATAATCTAGTTCACATCGCCATGTGATTTAACATCAATAGTTCACATCACCATGAGATTAACACCCATAGTTCACATCGTCATGTGACCAACACCCAAAGGGTTTACTAGAGTCAGTAATCTAGTTCACATCGCTATGTGATTAACACCCAAAGAGTACTAAGGTGTGATCATGTTTTGCTTGTGAGATAATTTTAGTCAACGGGTCTGTCACATTCAGATCCGTAAGTATTTTGCAAATTTCTATGTCTACAATGCTCTGCACGGAGCTACTCTAGCTAATTGCTCCCACTTTCAATATGTATCTAGATCGAGACTTAGAGTCATCCAGATCTGTGTCAAAACTTGCATCGATGTAACCCTTTATGACGAAACTTTTGTCACTTCCATAATCGAGAAACATATCCTTATTCCACTAAGGATAATTTTGACCGTTGTCCAATGATCTACTCCTAGATCACTATTGTACTCCCTTGCCAAAATCAGTGTAGGGTATACAATAGATCTGGTACACAGCATGGCATACTTTATAGAACCTATGGCCGAGGCATAGGGAATGACTTTCATTCTTTTTCTATCTTCTGCCATGGTCGGGCTTTGAGTCTTACTCAATTTCATACCTTGTAACACAGGCAAGAAACTCTTTCTTTGACTGTTCCATTTTGAACCACTTCAAAATCTTGTTAAGGTATGTACTCATTGAAAAAACTTATCAAGTGTCTTGATCTATCTCTATAGATCTTGATGCTCAATATGTAAGCAGCTTCACCGAGGTCTTTCTTTGAAAAACTCCTTTCAAACACTCCTTTATGCTTTGTAGAATAATTCTACATTATTTCCGATCAATAATATGTCATTCACATATACTTATCGGAAATGCTGTAGTGCTCCCACTCACTTTCTTGTAAATACAGGCTTCACCGCAAGTCTGTATAAAACTATATCCTTTGATCAACTTATCAAAGCGTATATTCCAACTCCGAGATGCTTGCACCAGTCCATAGATGGATCGCTGGAGCTTGCATATTTTGTTAGCACCTTTAGGATTGACAAAACCTTCTGGTTGCATCATATACAACTCTTCTTTAATAAATCCATTAAGGAATGCAGTTTTGTTTATCCATTTGCCAGATTTCATAAAATGCAGCAATTGCTAACATGATTTGGACAGACTTAAGCATAGATACGAGTGATAAACTCGCATCGTAATCAACACCTTAAACTTGTCGAAAACCTTTTGTGACAATTCTAGCTTTGTAGATAGTAACACTACTATCAGCGTCCGTCTTCCTCTTGAAGATCCATTTAATCTCAATGGCTCGCCGATCATTGGGCAAGTCAATCAAAGTCCATACTTTGTTCTCATACATGGATCTCATCTCAGATTTCATGGCCTCAAGCCATTTTGTGGAATCTGGGCTCACCATCGCTTCTTCATAGTTCGTAGGTTCGTCATGGTCTAGTAACATAACCTCCAGAACAGGATTACCGTACCACTCTGGTGCGGATCTTACTCTGGTTGACCTACGAGGTTCAGTAATAACTTGATCTGGAGTTCCATGATCATCATCATTAACTTCCTCACTAATTGGTATAGGCGTCACAGAAACTGGTTTCTGCGATGAACTACTTTCCAATAAGGGAGCAGGTACAATTACCTCATCAAGTTCTACTTTCCTCCCACTCACTTCTTTCGACAGAAACTCCTCCTCTAGAAAGGATCCATACTTAGCAACGAATGTCTTGCCTTCGGATCTGTGATAGAAGGCGTACCCAACTGTCTCCTTTCGGTATCCTATGAAGACACATTTCTCCGATTTGGGTTTGAGCTTATCAGGATGAAACTTTTTCACATAAGCATCGCAACCCCAAACTTTAAGAAACAACAACTTTGGTTTCTTGCCAAACCACAGTTCATAAGATGTCGTCTCAACGGATTTAGATGGTACCCTATTTAACGTGAATGTAGCTGTCTCTAATGCATAACCCCAAAACGATAGTGGTAGATCGGTAAGAGACATCATATATTGCACCATATCTAATAAAGTACGGTTACGATGTTCGGACACACCATTACACTGTGGTGTTCCAGGTGGCGTGAGTAGTGAAACTATTTCACATTGTTTTTACTGAAGGCCAAACTCGTAACTCAAATACTCTTCTCCACGATCAGATCGTAGAAACTTTATTTTCTTGTTACGATGATTTTCCACTTCACTCTGAAATTATATGAACTTTTCAAATGTTTCAGACTTCTGTTTCATTAAGTAGATATACCCATATCTGCTCAAATCATCTGTGAAGGTCAGAAATTAATGATACCTGCTACGAGCCTCAATATTCATCGGACCACATACATCTGTATGTATGATTTCCAACAAATCTGTTGCTCTCTCCATAGTTCCGGAGAACGGCGTATTAGTCATCTTGCCCATGAGGCACGGTTCGCAAGCATCAAGTGATTCCAAAATCCCATCAGTATGGAGTTTCTTCATGCGCTTTACACCAATATGACCTAAACGGCAGTGCCACAAATAAGTTGCACTATCATTATTAACTTTGCATCTTTTGGCTTCATTATTATGAATATGTGTATCACTACGATCGAGATCCAACAAACCATTTTATTGGGTGTATGACCATAGAAGGTTTTATTCATGTAAAAATAACAACAATTATTCTCTAATTTAAATGAATAACCGTATTGCAACAAACATGATCAAATCATATTCATGCTCAACGCAAACACCAAATAACACTTATTTAGGTTCAACACTAATCCCGAAAGTATAGGGAGTGTGCGATGATGATCATATCAATCTTGGAACCACTTCCAATACACATCGTCACTTCATCCTTAACTAGTTTATGTTCATGCAACTCCCGTTTCGAGTTACTACTCTTTAGCAACTAAATCAATATCAAATACTGAGTGGTTGCTATAAACACTAGTAAGTACACATCAATAACATGTATATTCAATATACCTTTGTTCACTTTGCCATCCTTCTTATCCACCAAATACTTGGGGCAGTTCCGCTTCCAGTGACCAGTCCCTTTGCAGTAGAAGCACTTAGTCTCAGGCTTAGGTACAGACTTGGGCTTCTTCACTTGAGTAGCAACTTGCTTGCCGTTCTTTTTGAAGTTCCCCTTCTATCCCTTTGCCCTTTTCTTGAAACTAGTGGTCTTGTTAACCATCAACACTTGATGCTCTTTCTTGATTTCTACCTTCGTTGATTTCAGCATCGCGAAGAGCTCGGGAATTACTTTCGTCATCCCTTACATACTATAGTTCATCACGAAGTTCTACTAACTTTGGTGATGGTGACTAGAGAATTCTGTCAATCACTATTTTATCTGGAAGATTAACTCCCACTTGATTCAAGCGATTGTAGTACCCAGACAATCTGAGCACATGCTCACTGCTTGAGCTATTCTCCTCCATCTTTTAGCTATAGAACTTGTTGGAGACTTCATATCTCTCAACTCGGGTATTTGCTTGAAATATTAACTTCAACTCCTGGAACATCTCATATGGTCCATGACGTTCAAAACGTCTTTGAAGTCCCGATTCTAAGCCGTTAAGCATGGTGCACTAAACTATCAAGTAGTCATCATATTGAGCTAGCCAAACGTTCATAACGTCTGCATCTGCTCCTGCAATAGGTCTGTCACCTAGCGGTGCATCAAGGACATAATTCTTCTGTGCAGCAATGAGGATAATCCTCAGATCACGGATTCAATCCGCATCTTTGCTACTAACATCTTTCAACATAATTTTTCTCTAGGAACATATCAAAAATAAACACAGGGAAGCAACAACCCGAGCTATTGATCTACAACATAATTTGCAAAATACTATTAGGACTAAGTTCATGATAAATTTAAGTTCAATTAATCATATTACTTAAGAACTCCCACTTAGATAGACATCCCTCTAATCCTCTAAGTAATCACGTGATCCATATCAACTAAACCATGTCCGATCATCACGTGAGATGGAGTAGTTTCAACGGTGAACATCACTATGTTCATCATATCTACTATATGATTCACGCTCGACCTTTCGGTCTCCGTGTTCCGAGGCCATATCTGTTATATGCTAGGATCGTCAAGCTTAACCTGAGTATTCCGCGTGTGCAACTGTTTTGCACCCATTGTATTTGAACGTAGAGCCTATCACACCCGATCATCACGTGGTGTCTCAGCACGAAGAACTTTCGCAACGGTGCATACTCAGGGAGAACACTTATACCTTGATAATTTAGTGAGAGATCATCTTATAATGCTACCGTCAATCAAAGCAAGATAAGATGCATAAAAGATAAACATCACATGCAATCAATATAAGTGATATGATATGGCCATCATCATCTTGTGCTTGTGATCTCCATCTCCGAAGCACCGTCATGATCACCATCGTCACCGGCGCGACACCTTGATCTCCATCGTAGCATCATTGTCGTCTCGCCAATCTTATGCTTCTACGACTATCGCTACCGCTTAGTGATAAAGTAAAGCATTACAGGGCGATTGCATTGCATACAATAAAGCGACAACCATATGGCTCCTGCCAGTTGCCGATAACTCGGTTACAAAACATGATCATCTCATACAATAAATTTAGCATCATGCTTTGACCATATCACATCACAACATGCCCTGCAAAAACAAGTTAGACGTCCTCTACTTTGTTGTTGCAAGTTTTACGTGGCTGCTACGGGCTTAGCAAGAACCGTTCTTACCTACGCATCAAAACCACAACGATAGTTTGTCAAGTTGGTGCTGTTTTAACCTTCGCAAGGACCGGGCGTAGCCACACTCGATTCAACTAAAGTGAGAGAGACAGACACCCGCCAGTCACCTTTAAGCAATGAGTGCTCGCAACGGTGAAACCGGTCTCGCGTAAGCGTACGCGTAATGTTGGTCCGGGCCGCTTCATCTCACAATACCGCTGAACCAAAGTATGACATGCTGGTAAGCAGTATGACTTATATCGCCCACAACTCACTTGTGTTCTACTCATGCATAACATCAACGCATAAAACCAGGCTCGGATGCCACTGTTGGGGAACGTAGTAATTTCAAAAAATTTCCTACGCACATGCAAGATCATGGTGATGCATAGCAACGAGAGGGGAGAGTGTTGTCCACGTACCCTCGTAGACCGAAAGCGGAAGCGTTAACACAACGCGGTTGATCTAGTCGTACGTCTTCACGATCCGACCGATCAAGTACCGAACGCACGGCACCTCCGAGTTCAGCACACGTTCAGCTCGATGACGTCCCTTGAACTCCGATCCAGCCGAGTGTTGAAGGAGAGTTTCGTCAGCACGACGGCGTGGTGACGATGATGATGTTCTACCGACGCAGAGCTTCGCCTAAGCACCGCTACGATATTATCGAGGTGTAATAAGGTGGAGGGGGGCACCGCACACGGCTAAGATCAATGATCAATTGTTGTGTCTATGGGGTGCCCCCTGCCCCCGTATATAAAGGAGCAAGGGGGAGGCCGGCCGGCCTTCGTTTGCGCGCCAGGAGGAGGAGTCCTCCTCCTAGTAGGAGTAGGACTCCCCTCTTTCCTACTCCTACTAGGAGGGGGAAAGGAAGGGGGGGAGGGAGAAGGAAAGGGGGGCGCCGCCCCCCCTCTCCTAGTCCAATTTGGACCAGAGGGGGAGGGGGCGCGCGGCCCCTCCTGGCTGCCCCTCTCTCTCTCCACTAAGGCCCATAAGGCCCATTACTTCTCCCGGGGGGGTTTCGGTAACCCTCCGGCACTCCGGTTTTCTCCGAAATCACCCGGAACACTTCCGGTGTCCGAATATAGTCGTCCAATATATCAATCTTTATGTCTCGACCATTTTGAGACTCCTCGTCATGTCCGTGATCATATCCGAGACTCCAAACAACCTTCGGTACATCAAAACATATAAACTCATAATATAACTGTCATCGTAACGTTAAGAGTGCGGACCCTACGGGTTCGAGAAGTATGTAGACATGACCGAGACACGTCTCCAGTCAATAACCAATAGCGGAACCTGGATGCTCATATTGGCTCCCACATATTCTACGAAGATCTTTATCGGTCTGACCGCATAACAACATACATTGTTCCCTTTGTCATCGGTATGTTACTTGCCCGAGATTCGATCGTCGGTATCTCAATACCTAGTTCAATCTCGTTACCGGCAAGTCTCTTTACTCCTTCCGTAATACATCATCTTGCAGCAAACTCTTTAGTTGCAATGCTTGCAAGTCTTAAGTGATGTGCATTACCGAGAGGGCCCAGAGATACCTCTCCGACAATCGGAGTGAAAAATCCTAATCTCGAAATACGCCAACCCAACAGGTACCTTCGGAGACACCTGTAGAGCACCTTTATAACCCAGTTACGTTGTGACGTTTGGTAGCACACAAAGTGTTCCTCCGATAAACGGGAGTTGCATAATCTCATAGTCATAGGAACATGTATAAGTCATGAAGAAAGCAATAGCAGCATACTAAACGATCAAGTGCTAAGCTAATGGAATGGGTCAAGTCAATCACATCATTCTCCTAATAATGTGATCCCGTTAATCAAATGACAACTCATGTCTATGGCTAGGAAACATAACCATCTTTGATCAACGAGCTAGTCAAGTAGAGGCATACTAGTGACACTCTGTTTGTCTATGTATTCAGACAAGTATTATGTTTCCGGTTAATACAATTCTAGCTTGAATAATAAACATTTATCATGAAATAAGGAAATAAATAATAACTTTATTATTGCCTCTAGGGCATATTTCCTTCAGTAAGGGACGTTCGTTCCAGACAGAGAGAACGACGAGCTCACAATGGCCCTCGGGAATCCTGAGCACCCTGGACGGACACGAGGCACGTCAGGCTCCATTCCGTGGAAGGCTGGTTTTTCGGACGCAGGCGGTTACAAATGCCAGGAGAGGAGGAAAAAAGTGGAGCAGACCCAAATTCAGAAGCTGCACGAAAGGGTTCAAGCGCTAGAGGAACGAGACGTAGCTTGCAGCAATCGACCTGCCGAAACTACCCCCGAAGCTACCCCGCCATCTCAGCGGAGAAGCAGCGTGGCTTCCACCGAGCTGCTTCAGCCGGAGCATGTCTTGACGGCTCCTGCTAGCTACCCCGTGGATGCTATCACGGAGTCTCAACATTGCCAGCTTATGACGCAATGGCAGAACTTCAAAGTCAAGGCGGCTGTCGGCTCTGTTCGACCTCCTGAACCCGGCGCAACTTTTCATTGTCGCCCGATTCCAGAAGGATATGCTAGGGTGACGGTGGACGAAATAACGGAGGGATTTGAGGACCTCCAGCTTGACCACCCTACCGGTGAAGGGGAGACTCGGCTGGGTTCTGCTCCGAAGACTCCATGCCTATGGCGGAAGGAGCTCATCGACCTTCCGAACTGGACGCCTCCGAAGAGTAAGGGCACTCCGCATCCTCCTCCGGCTCCTCCTCCGGCGAGTGATCAGGGCACTCAGCCTCCTTCTCCGGCGCGTGGCGGCACTCTGCCTCCTCCTCTGCCTCCTCCTCCGGCGAGTGATCAGGGCACTCAGCCTCCTTCTTCGGCGCGTGGCGGCACTGCGCCTCCTTCTCCGCCTGCGCCGGCGCGCCCGAGCAGCCAGCCTCCTCCTTCTCCGCCTCGTCAGCAAGGGCGGAAGAGACCCGCCGCCGCTCCGGCTGCTCCGGCGCGTCATAGTCCTTCTCCTCTGTCTCGTAAGCAAGGAAAGAACACAGCCGCAGCCGCTCCCTCTACTCTGCCGGCGTCTAGCAGTACATCCAGAGGCGGGAGGCAATACAGATTCGGTCCTTCTCTGAAGACTCCAGAGAAGTTACCATACGAGAGGACCGAGGAAGAAACCACAAAGATCGTGCGAGCTGAAGTGACGAACTTCTTTGAAGGGGTGAAGGCAAAGAAACATCCTCCTCCGGAGGAGAAGGTAGATCTGGTGAAAGCGAAGCGCACTCTGGCTGCCCTGACAAAACCACCAAAGTCTCCGCCGAAAGGAAACTATGAGTGCATTATTGCAAAGACATTTGTCGAAGCGGAGCGGTCGGGAAGTACTGTCAGTGATCAAAGGTTAAAAGAACGACGAGCTGGGAAAAAATTGCCCAGCTCGGCGAACAAGCGAACCAATCGTGCCCCCCCCCCTCAAGGTGTCTAGCGACATCGTCGCTAATGATCCGAGGATGGTGCCCGGTTATAGCAATCTTGGAGACTACCTGCCCGACGATGTACATTATGATTTCTTGGAGGTGGACGAACACAAATACCATTACGGGAAGCCTCTCGTCAAAGATGAAAGATCTCTAACAACGATGATGCGAAGATTACATGATTGGTACATGAAAACCTGCAGAGAGTCTGGGGGAGGAATACTTTGACGCTGAGAGTTAAAGAGGAGCATGACCTCGTTGGAATTGAGCTGTTGAATGTTCCGTTTGAGGAGTTCTTCCAGTTTTTCAATCAAAAGGCCCTCGATAAATCAACGATCGCTTGCTACTGTTTGTAAGTAGTACTACTTCTGTCATTAAGTCTCTCTATATAGGTCAACTCTTTCATTGCATGTATTTATAATTATCCTCACTATATTATGCAAATTGAAGATCGCCGAATTGAGGAAAAGAAAAATCGGAGATATTGGATTCATTGACACAAATCTAATAGATGCAACTGAGGTTAAATATCATGCCGAAAATATCGAGGCCAACTTGCTACGATCGTTGGTAATAAATGAAAACAAAGATATAATACTCTTTCCTTACAACTTCAAGTGAGTGTTACTGTCTTGTGCATATTCGGTTTCCCTTATTAGTCGAGGTTACAGTAATGTAATTGATGACTTATGCATGCGTGCGCAGCTTCCACTATATTCTCCTAGAGATTAAGCTTGAGCAGGGAGTAGTAACCGTCTTAGACTCGAGACGAAAAGATCCCCAGGACTATGCGGACATGACTCAAATGCTCGAGAAGTAAGTTAAATCGATCATTATCCACCATATCAGCAACTTTGTTCATTTCCTGATATCAAGTAATTGTTTTCTTTGTCTGGTAGGGTTTGGAGAAAATTCACCAAAAAAGCTCCGGGACTACCGAAGAAGCTGCAATTTAGACACCCGAAAGTAAGTACTATAGTAGCATGTTCCGCGCATCTCCTAGTGATTCAAGCGCTAGTTTCATCAATACCATTTAGCATGCTTTCTTATCTGTTTGATTGACCTCTATTTCTTGTAAAGTGGTTGTGGCAGGAACAAGGGAATGATTTCTGTGGATACTACGTTTGGGAGTCCATCCGCCACACGACCTGTGAGCGGGGCTACTCTGACGAACAATATGAAGTGCGTAAGAAATAATATTCGTAATTTTATTTTATTACCATCATTTGTGTTGATTTTCATTTATTCATATATATGTATTGACCCCCTTCTTCAAATTAGATCTTCCGGATGCGGGATGAACTCCTAGCACCAGATCGTATGCGAGCAATTCAAGAGGAATTGGCGGCATTCTTCCTTGACCACGTGATCGCTGAAAACGGAGAATACTATGTGGACCCTGTGTTCATATATAATTAGGAGATTATATTGTAAAAGATAATTATTGTATATATGTAGCCGGTAGTGTCGGATAGATATACGAGAACTTGTTGTTCGACCAATCTCTCCGAGAAGGAGAGGTGGTCGATATCACTTCTCTCTGTATGCATATGTTTATGACGATCTTTTGTTTCCTTCATTTGCTTACTAGCTAGCGTGTCTAGTCATCTCTATACGTATATAGTACGTAGTGTCGACCAAGCATGGAGATAAGAGAGGACACTTCTCTCTATTAATTAGCTAGCTAACACAATATATGAAACACCTAAATTAACCCCCCAAAACCCCCCCTTTCAAAACAAAAACAAAAACCCCAGCCCCTGAAATGCTAACGCGTGGATGCCTATTGGTCCCGGTTAGTGCCACCAACCGGGACCAAAGGCCCTCCTGCCTGGGCTCGCCGCACCGGCCACGTGGAGGCCCATCTGTCCCGGTTCATGTAAGTACCTGGACTAAAGGGCTAGGGCATTAGTAACGACCCTTTAGTCCCGGTTCTTGAATCGGGACAAAAGGCCCTTACCAACCGGGACAGATGACCCTTTTTCTACTAGTGGGTGATGCTCCGGCCTACATGTCCAAAGTCTGTTTTTATTCCAACCAAACACGGCGGACTCCTTTCATGGTGGATTTCGACGAATTTTCGTGTCCCATTCTGGCAGGAGTGAGAATTCAAGCGTTTTGGTTTGCTCAAGTTGAAGACTTAAAAAAAAGACAGTGCTAACTACTTAACGTTATGTTTTTAAGCAGCGTTACCGAAAGATCTCTCTACTCCATGTTCAACCACTTCGCGACCGATTTTTCCTCTTCTTTTCCGTTCTCGCCGTCCGGTTTTCTTTTCCCTTTCTTGTGCTGTCGGTTTTCTTCCAGGGTAAAATACAAAGAAGAAAAATATTATTTACATGGGATTCAAACCCACAAGCTGAAGCAAGGCATATGGCTAACCAGGCCCGGTAACCACCTCAACTAGGCTTGCTTGTTGTATAAAAATCAGAGAACATCACACTATTTGAACCTTCTTCATTTCAGTGTTCTTCTTTTTTGCAAAAAACTTTATTTCGGTGTTGAACCTTCTTTCAGGATTGGAAAATGACTTCTGATTCACGGATGGTGGTTTGCTGCTGTGATGGTGATGGTGGTGGGTATGGATATGAGATGGAAAATGTCGGTGGCTAGGGTTGGAGAATGGCTTCTGGTTTTTGGATGGTGGTTTTCAACGATGCTCCCTTGGGATTCTGGGGTTGGCTCCTTTTATAAAAGTTGTTGGGGTGGACGCCACGGAGCCTCCGGCGCCTGAAAGTCGGGAAGGCGAACGGTATGGCAACCCGCTTAATTCCGTAAGAAGTCATCTTGTCGTCCCACCTGGTCACGTTCTCTCTGAATTAGAATTAACCCAGCACGGAAAATCAGCGCATGCAACATGAGGGGCGGGCCAGAGCACACTAGTAGAAAAAGAGGCTTCCATACGCCCCCATTAGTCCCCAAAACAATCGAACCGCGACAAAAGGGGTCTTTAGTCGCGGTTCGGGAGGAGACCCGCGACCAACTATCTGGGCCCAGCGCGCTCGGTCGACAGCTGGCGGACGGGAGGGGCTTTAGTCCCGGTTGGCCTGGCCAACCGGGACTAAAGGTCCCCGAAGGCCTTTAGTCACAGTTGGCCAGGGCAACCGGGACTAAAGGCCCATCCAGCTGGCGGACGGGAGGGGCTTTAGTCCCGGTTGGCCTGGCCAACCGGGACTAAAGGCCCATCCCTATATATAGGACTAAGCTCACTTCACTTCACTCAGCTCACTTCACAATTTTCAGAAGGGGGTGGTGGGTTTGCTTTTGGTTCCTCCTATGCACACAAGGTGTTCGATGAAATGCCCGAGAGCCTGAAACAAACATGATATGAAGTGTCCGAGTCACACTTGAGCTTTCTCATTTATTTTTCCTCCGCGATCGCGGTTAGCAACTTGAACCTTTCATGTGTCATTGATAAAATATGCACGTGTGTAGTTCATTGTTTAATTTGTATTATTTCTAGCTAGTTAGTTTAACAAATGCATGATGGTTAATTATATACTTTATATAATAATAATGCAGATGAATTGGCAATGGATGTACGGTCCCCGAGTCTCCGACGAGTTCACTACGGGTTTGAAAGATTTCCTCGTAGTGGCAAATGCGAACAAGCAGCGAGGTTTTATTATCTATCCATGTGCTGTCTGTAAGAATCAGAAGGGTTACTCCTCCTCAAGAGACGTTCACATGCACCTGCTTCGGCACGGTTTCATGCGAAGCTATAATTGTTGGACCAAGCATGGAGAAAGAGGGGTCAGAATGGAAGAAGATGAAGAAGGGGATGATATCGATGACAACTATCATGATCATTTCGGTGATACTTTCATGGAGGATGATGCTGAAGGTGGGGAAGGGTTAGGTGAAGGTGAAGAAGAGGCACATGATGAGCCCGCTGATGATCTTGGTCGGACCATTGCTGATGCACGGAGACGCTGCGAAACTGACAAGGATAGGGAGAATTTGGATCGCATGTTAGAGGATCACAAAAAGTCGTTGTATCCAGGATGCGATAATAGTCTGAAAAAGCTGGGCTGCACACTGGATTTGCTAAAATGGAAGGCACAGGAAGGTGTAGGTGACTCATCATTTGAAAATTTGCTGAAAATGTTGAAGAATATGTTTCCGAAGAATAACGAGTTGCCCGCCAGTACGTACGAAGCAAAGAAGGTTGTCTGCCCTCTAGGTTTAGAGGTTCTGAAGATACATGCATGCATTAACGACTGTATCCTATACCGCGGTGAATACGAGAATTTGAATGAATGCCCTGTATGCACTGCATTGCGTTATAAGATCAGAGGCGATGACCCTGGTGACGATGTTGAGGGCGAGAAACCCAGGAAGAGGGTTCCCGCCAAGGTGATGTGGTATGCTCCTATAATACCACGGTTGAAACGTCTGTTCATGAACAAAAAGCATGCCAAGTCGTTGCGATGGCACAAAGAGGACCGTAAGTCCGACGGGGAGTTGAGACACCCCGCTGATGGAACGCAATGGAGAAAGATCGACAGAGTGTTCAAAGATTTTGCAGCTGACGCAAGGAACATAAGATTTGGTCTAAGTACTGATGGCATGAATCCTTTTGGCGAGCAGAGCTCCAGCCATAGCACCTGGCCCGTGACTCTATGCATCTACAACCTTCCTCCTTGGTTGTGCATGAAGCGGAAGTTCATTATGATGCCAGTGCTCATCCAAGGTCCAAAGCAACCCGGGAACGACATCGATGTGTACCTAAGGCCATTAGTTGATGAACTTTTACAGTTGTGGGCCAGACCTGGTGTACGTGTCTGGGATGAGCACAAAGGAGAGGAATTTGACCTACGAGCTTTGCTTTTTGTAACCATCAACGATTGGCCTGCTCTCAGTAACCTTTCGGGACAGACAAATAAGGGATACAATGCATGCACGCACTGCTTACATGAGACTGAAAGTGTACGTTTGGTTAATTGTAAGAAGAACGTGTACCTGGGTCATCGTCGATTTCTTCCCCGAAATCATAACGTAAGAAAGAAAGGCAAGCATTTCAACGGCAAGGCAGATCACCGGCCGAAGCCTGCGGAACGTACTGGTGCTGAGATATTTGATATGGTCAAGGATTTGAAAGTCATCTTTGGAAAGGGTCCTGGCGGACAATCAGTTCCGCGGGGAGTTGACGGGCACGCACCCATGTGGAAGAAGAAATCTATATTTTGGGAGCTAGAATATTGGAAAGTCCTAGATGTCCGCTCTGCAATCGACGTGATGCATGTTACGAAGAATATTTGCGTGAACCTGCTAAGCTTCTTGGGCGTGTATGGGAAGACAAATGATACAAAGGAAGCACGGCAGGACCAGCAACTTTTGAAAGACCCAGATGATCGGCATCTGGAATGGTTTCAAGGTCGTGCCAGCTACGCTCTTACCAAAGAAGAGAAGGTCATTTTTTTGAATGCCTGAGCAGTATGAAGGTCCCGTCTGGCTTCTCGTCGAATATAAAGGGAATAATAAACATGGCGGAGAAAAAGTTCCAAAACCTGAAGTCTCACGACTGCCACGTGATTATGACGCAATTGCTTCCGATTGCTTTGAGGGGGTTCCTACCGGAAAATGTTCGAGTAGCCATTGTGAAGCTATGTGCATTCCTCAATGCAATCTCTCAGAAGGTAATCAATCCAGAAGATCTACCATGGTTACAGAACGATGTGGTCCAATGCCTTGTCAGTTTCGAGTTGGTGTTCCCACCATCCTTCTTCGATATTATGACGCACCTCCTGCTCCACCTAGTCAAAGAGATTTCCATTCTCGGTCCTGTATTTCTACACAATATGTTCCCCTTTGAGAGGTTCATGGGAGTATTAAAGAAATATGTTCGTAACCGTGCTAGGCCAGAAGGAAGCATCGTCAAGGGCTATGGAAATGAGGAGGTAATTGAGTTCTGTATTGACTATGTTCCTGACCTTAAGCCGATTGGTATTCCTCAATCGCGGCACGAGGGGAGACTAAGTGGAAAAGGCAAGATCGGAAGGAAATCAATGATATGTATGGACGATCATTCTATGACTGAAGCACACCACACAGTTCTGCAAAATTCCAGCTTGGTGGCTCCGTACTTCGAGCAACACAAGAATATTTTACGCTCGGACAACCCGAGGAAGCCTGAATCCTGGATTAGAAAGGCCCACATGGAGACTTTCGGCAGTTGGTTGCGAAAACATTTAATGAATGACAATGATGATGTTGGAGATCAGCTGTACATGTTGGCCAAGAAACCATCTTCGACTATAACGATTTTCCAAGGGTACGAGATAAATGGGAATACATTTTACACCATCGCCCAAGATAAAAAGAGCACCAACCAAAACAGTGGTGTCCGCTTTGATGCAGCAACCGAGAATGGGCGAAAGGTCACATAGTATGGTTACATAGAGGAGATATGGGAACTTGACTATGGACCCTCCTTTAAGGTCCCTTTGTTCCGTTGCAAATGGTTCAAGCTAACAGGAGGTGGGGTAAAGGTGGACGAGCAATACGGAATGACAATGGTGGATTTCAACAATCTTGGTTACCTTGACGAACAATTCGTCCTTGCCAAAGATGTCGCTCAGGTTTTTTATTTGAAGGACATGAGTAGCAAACCGAGGAAACAGAAAGATAAGAAAACGATCAGTACATCATGCGATGATCCAAAGCGCCACATTGTTCTTTCAGGGAAAAGAAACATCGTGGGAGTGGAGGACAAGACAGACATGTCAGAAGATTATAATATGTTTGGTGAAATTCCGCCCTTCAAAGTGAACACTGACCCAAGCATTAAGTTAAATGATGAGGATGCTCCATGGATACGGCACAATCGTAAGCAAGCAGGGACACAAGGGAAGAATTGATGTGTAATAATTTATTGTACCAAACTTTGTTGAATGGATCATGTGAATTTTTTTGATATATTATTTGTATTTTTAAGATTTTAAAATGAATTA
>NC_057799.1:33909280-33937809 GCF_018294505.1 Triticum aestivum
AAGGAAGAAGAAAGAAACCAAATGAAAACCAAAAAGAAAAACAAAGAAAACAAAACAAAAGAAACCAATGCAAAAGAAACCAAAACAGAAGAAAATGAAAAACAAAATAAGAAAAGGAAGAAGAAAAGGAAGAAGAAAAGGAAGAAGAAAAGGAAAAAGAAAAGGAAGAAGAAAAGGAAAAAGAAAAGGAAGAACAAAAGGAAAAAGAAAAGGAAGAAGAAAAGGAAGAAGAAAAGGAGTGCTCCATAATCTTATTTTTTAATTCCTCCTCCTCTATGTCCCCTTAATCTTATTTTTTAATTCCTTTATACTTAAAGAATTTTTACTACATGCAGGAGTGACATATGGCGGACGATAGAACCGAGCCACTTAGGGATCCGGAGGCTGAACGTTATTTAATGGGCATCATCAACAACGAGATTCCTTATGTGCCGGGCTCAGAATATGAGCAAGAAGAGGATGTAGTCTCTTCTTTTCTGAACCTTGACGGCGGAACAGACATTGTCGATGATCAAGAAGGTGAAGGAACGGACATTGTCGACGGAGGTCAACCGTCAACAAACGACGATCTCGAATTGCATGTAGCAACCACCTCCGGCGAGGTATATATATACATTGAGCCTCTCGTGATACAAACTTACTGAAATGTGAATACATATGTATTAACGCGCGCGACTCTCTTTCTTTTTTTAGCCCTCGGCCGGATCGAGTACGACAAAGCGTGGCAAATCCAAGGCGATGAAAAAAGGAGAAACATATGCCATTGAGTTTGTCAGTGAAACCGGCAAGCCCCTACATCACACCTCAAAGTTTATCGACCAATGCGGAGTCGTTGTTAGAGACAACGTCCCGATCACCGTCCAGGAATGGAAGGAGCCAAAGAAGGCACGTCTTGGTTTCAGTTTTGTCGACGCCCCCCAATCCTCCTCCGGCGGGTACGACGCCCCCCAATCCACCTCCGGCGAAGAAGCAGAAGCAGGCGGACAGCAAGGAAACCCGCTCCTGGACTATTAACCCGGACCCTTATGTACCTAAGACCACAAGGGTACCGGAGCCATCACTGAAGCCTCTCCTCCCAAGGCCTTGGGAACTTAGTGAAGCTGAAACCAAATTGGCCGCGTCTGCTGATTATGAGAAATGGAAGGCGGATATGAAGGCGATAAAAGAGCCTGAGCCCAAGCAAGTATTCACTGAGAAGCAAAAGAAGTGGGCTAAGGATTTTTTGACGACACCGTCCCAAGCCGAGCTGAATATGCCTGACGACTATGGACATGAACTTCGTAGGCAAGCAAAAATATTGAAGGAGGAGAAAGAAGAAAGTAAAAAAAGCGGGAAACAAGTTGACCAGCTCGGGATGCAGAAGAAACAATCGATCCCCCCGCTCATAGTGAAAGCCGGTCCGGAAGAGGACCCCGAGATCATAGCAGCTGCGGCAGCACTTGGATTGACTGTAGCGAGTGCCATGAAATAAGCGTCCGAGATGGGTTTGACTCTTCGTGCCTTCTTAGGCCTTGAGGATGCGCCAGTATGTGAGATAGCATTACAATATGTGCGGAATGGGCCTCTCGTCGAGCCTGCGCGGGAAAAGAGTCTACCACCACAAATGCGAAATCTGCTACGTTGGTACAAGCAATTCATAACATGGGCCGACAAAGAATATGTTTATGCGGATGTTACAGATGAGCATCACACCAAACGGTACTCTGTACAAGTTCATATGAGTGAATTGTTCCAGCTGTTCAATCTGCGCGACCTCGACAAATCTATGCTGAGTTGCTACGTTCTGTAAGTGATTTATTTCTACCTCATCTCGTTCTTCATTGCCTGCACTATATATATATATTGTCCTAACTATATTGTTGCGTACGCTATTATGCAGATTGAAGATTTGGGAATGCAAAATAAGAAACATCCATGATGTTGGGTTCATTGACCCACATATCGTTAATGGACATGTGTTACAACATCACCCCGAAGACGTGGAGAAAGACTTGTACAAGTTTCTTAGAAAGCATCAACTCAAAAGTCATATTCTATTTCCTTACCATTTTGGGTGAGTGTTTCTCTCTTGTGCCCATTCTCTTTTGTTTACTCCATGCATGGTATGTCTAATCGATGAGTTATGCATGACTGTGCATGTAACGTGTCCGCAGGTTTCACTGGATTCTGCTAAATATTGAACTTCACACCTCCAGAGTTCTAATCATGGATTCTATGGATTCGGATCCAAAGCGTTGGGCCGACATGAGAAAAATGCTGCAAAAGTAATTATTTTCAATCATTTGAGCTCTATATCGATCGGTTCTTTCGTTCATTTCCTAATATCAAGTAACTAATAACTCCCTTGTTCATTTAATTTTCTTTGCCCTGTAGGGTTTGGAGACGGTTCTCAGAAGAAATTGTCGGTGAATTCAAACATGAGCTAGATTTTAGAAGGTTAGTTAATGTGGATAAGCAGCCACCGGGGACCAATCTATGTGGATGCTATGTTTGTGAGAACATCCGGAGACACACCTCTGAGCGGAAGGCATCGGATAGCGTGCGGAACGCGACGGATAACTTGCGGAGGAGGCTTAGTCCAGAAGCTCGCTTCCGACCAATTCAAGAAGAATTAGCAGGATTTTTCATGAGGGAAGTCATCAATCCTAAAGGAGAACACTATACCGAGGACGAAGAAATTTATATGCATACCCGAGATTGAAACTTGTTCGAAGTTGTATATGGTCATCCATCCTAATTGTGTATGGAAACTTGTTCGAAGTTGTATATGGTCACCCGAGATTGAATATATATTATATATTCCTCTTGAATTCTTCTTGTTTGAAATTTCATATGCATGTATATAGTAGCATAGAATATGTGTACTGAAACTTCATCCAAATTAAAATAAAACACAAAATAAAATATAAAAGAAATAAAACACTACAAATTAGAAAGAAACCAGGTTTAGGGGGGCTAAAACCCTAAACCTGCGGAGGAGGCCTTTAGTCCCGGTTAGCCACGAGAACCGGGACTAAAGGTCCTCCGCCCCGACGGACCCCTGGCGCCCACGTGGACGGGCCTTTAGTCCCGGTTAGCCACGAGAACCGGGATTAAAGCCTTTAGTCGCGGTTCGTAAGAGGCGCGACTAAGGGGGGGGGGTCTTTAGTCGCGCATATTTAGTCCCGGTTGCACAGCCGGGACTAAAGGCCTTTGCGAACCGGGACTAAAGGGCTTTTTTCTACCAGTGACAGCTTTCTCGACCACCACAACGGGTTGAGTACCGTGCCTTTCGGCTGGCACATGCAGCAGTGACCAGTCACATTGGCGTTGGACCAACATGAATGCTGCGCGGAGAGTGGAGCGGTGGTTGGAGGGAAACGAAAGAGAGAGGGCTTTGTGTGGGCCGGGGGTGTCAGAGGCATACGTGCTGGAGGTCCGAACGCCAGGAAACCTCCCCTAGCATTGCTTCTAGTTTGTCGGACTTCAAACGTCCGAACCTTGCAACATCGTTTGGTGCATGATGTTGGATGTCCTAAAGTTTCTGCACAACACGGTTTGCACATTCGCAGGCAATTTGGTACATGGCGTTGAAGTTGCACTTACAACAGTATATCAGAGGTACGATAATTTAATAACCCTCATAACTAGCGAAAGTTTGTTGGTAGGAATGAAATTGCTTTGCATGGCAACTATTGCTCAGCGCGGATGATAAGTTTAGTTGGCAAGCGCGATTTGTCATGCTTACATACTAAATTTGCCATCTTTGCAGCAACCAAAATCTTTATAAAAAACTTTCACTTTGCCATGCTTTCCTAAAATTAGTAGAATAATATTCTGCTAACTTAATTAGGCCAGTTCTTGGGTATCCACATTATATTCGAGATGAAGGAATTAAGTGGTCTTCTCCAGCGGCTCACCGGTTTCGTAAGGAACCTTTAGATATTCTTATTAGTGAAACTATATATATTTGTCCCTCAAATTTTAGCGGAGTTTATTTGGTCGCTGAACTACAAAACCAAACTACTTGCACCTTCAACTACTGAAATCAAATCAGACAATGTTCGCCTGGTCTTGATTTTGACCGTTTTTGGTGCTGACACGCCCCGTTTTTTTTTTTGCGGGATGACACACCCCAGTTTTGACCGGTGCTTACTCAAATTCACGCACTTTTTTCAAGTATGTGTACTTTTCTCAAAACCATGAACTTTTTAAATTCTTACTTTTTTAAAATCGCATAATTTTTGCAAATACACATATTTTTTTAAACTCATGTACTTTTTTCAGTTCGCATACTTTTTTCAAATCCATGTACTTTTTAAAATTTGCATACTTTCTTCTGGTCCATATACCTTTTTGAAGTTCACGTACCTTTTTGCAATCCGTGTACTTTTTTCAAGTTCATGATTTTTTGCAAATTCATGAACTTTTCCGAATAAAGTACATGAATTCAAAAATATTATGCAAACTTCAAAAAAATATGCAAATTTCAAAAAAGTTCATGATCTTTTCAAAAAGTAAGCAAATTTGAAAGAATGACGCATAATTAAAAAATTTCACGGATTTGAATAAAGTATGAGAATTTTATAAAAGGTAAAGAATTTAAAAAAAGTACACGAATGCGAAAAAGTACGCAAATTTCAAAAAAGTTCACCTATGTGAAAAAAGTGCGGGAATTTGAGTCAATACGGTCAAACATAGTAAGTAGGCACCAAAACAGTGTCTTCTTGAGGACGAAGCTTGTCGGTTTTAGTAGTTAGTGTTGCAAGTTCTCCGGTTTCCGAGGTAAGGAATGAAATCTAGACTTCGCCAAGAGTTAAGGGATGAAAACTATAACTTTCTCTTCTTTCTGGTTACTTCTGTAAACTTTGATTAATCCATGTCTGACTGACTGAAATTGTCTAGTCAGACATGCTTTCGCATGTGGAATAAAGTGCCGAAGGGCGTTGAGCTTAAAAAATAAAATAGAAAAGTCCACATTTCAACCTCGAACTAACCACTTGGTTTGATTTACAACCATGAACTTTGAAACCGGTCGAAATACATCCCCAACTAACCACGAGGTTCAGAACTCAACCCTGGTTTCTGGTTTGCATTGATCAAGCGGTTTTGACCGCAGTCCATGATGACCGGGCACTGCCAACTAAGTTAGGATTGGAAGGACTGAAAAACAAACACGTGAATCGTTCTTTGACTTCTTTCTGTCTCGCGCCCCTGCTCCTCCTATGAATGCAGTAGTTGTCGCTGCTCGAGAAACGCATGGCGAGATGGAGCTCCCCCATCTTGAATTCTTGATGTCGCCAGCATGGAGGGATATGAGCGTATGTACGGTACAGATGCTGCCACTTTGCATGCTATCTGAATCTTTGACTCTTGCGCACTCTCATGATTGGATCCTATCATGTCAGGAAAGCAGATCTGCATGTACGTCTTGCTCGATCGCTTGCTCTGCTGGGTCATGCGCGCGTGGAAAATTGGCGTCATGCCTAGCGAACTAAGTGGATTCCAGTGAAACTCGATCGGCCTATATAAAATAGCCATGCACGCGTACCAGTGCGTGTGGATGCGGCCGGCCTCGAGCGTCGAGAGTCAGATGCGCACCTTGCCGAGGAGACGTACTTGACGGGGTTGCCGATGCAGCAATCGTGATACCAATTTGCATGTGATGCCCCAATTGTGGTACTTCTGTGCAATTAACTCCGGAAAATAAACGCCTCGTCGCGAACGCCTCTCGGGTCTTATCCTCTTGCCCCACCGCCCATTCTACATCCCACCCATCTCTCTCCTAGGGGCACACTCAGGAGAGCGACCATACGGCGGTGATGTCGGAGAGGAGGCCGGTGGCGGCGGAGACCAGGAAAGTAGTTCACTGTCTCGCAGCTCCACTGGGACCAACGTCGTGGTGTCGAGCGGCGAAGACGAGCGGGCTGTGCCGTCTCCGGGGGCGGGCAGAGAACTCGACGACGAGGGCGTCGAGCTTGAGCCAGGCGAGCGGAGGCGGCGCTACGTGCGGCGTGCGGTGAACTCGGCGACGAGAGCATCGAGCTTGAGTCAGGCGAGCGGAGGCGGCGCTGCGCGCGGCGGGCGGCGAACTCGGCGACGAGGGCATGTACGCCTCCGACTTGTGCACCAGCAGCTGCTTTGAAAGGAGGCGCTGGTCAACGGAGCGCTGGCGAGGGTGGCCAATTCACAGGTACTTTTCTCCCCTGTAATCACCTATGCTGTCACCCCGTAGTGTTAAGAGAAATGGCTCATTCACGGCGCTGCGAGTTGCGAGATTGATTGAGGTTTCATTCCAAATGTGTGTAACTGATGGTGAATCTGTGTGTTGACATGTAGGATCGCGCGGAGAAGGTTGGGGGTGTGAAAGTTTAAGATGATGAGCTCGACGTTGCTATCGTTGGTGGAGGCATGGTGGGCTTGGCTGTTTGCTTGTCTAGTGTGTAAGTATTGATCCCTTCGTGTACTTCTCTTCCTTCGATTAAATTGTTCATGAGGTCAGCTTAGTGTTACGCTTAGGCTGCGAATCGATCCCAGCATTAGTTATAAAAAGGAAACTCGGCACTATTGTAATAAAGTTCTCAGAGATTCTTCCAGCCATTTTTACTAGTTCAGTATGAAGTATTACTAATAATATTGGTAGAATGGTAGTTGCAGAGGAGTTTGGTGGCTGTATATGGAAACCCCCACTACAATTTTTCCATTTTTATATGCTTTTAGCAAGAACAAAATTTACCATGGCATTTTCATATGTTCTGTCACCACTGCATAGAAGATCTTTGTGATTTAATCTTCTTACAGTGGTAGAGATGTCATGGCATCAGTCTGTAGTTTTTGCCATGTTGTTTTTGTGCTAGAAATCTGACCCCCACATTTACCTTGGTTACTTCCAATCTGTAGTTTTTGGA
The DNA here is from genome assembly GCF_018294505.1 of Triticum aestivum. NCBI lineage: Eukaryota > Viridiplantae > Streptophyta > Magnoliopsida > Poales > Poaceae > Triticum > Triticum aestivum. Next base: position 33,916,168 of record NC_057799.1, read on the forward strand.
GTTAGCATATGGAGTTGTCGTGGACAATTTTCAAGCACACACTGATGTCACGGGCAATCTGTAGTTGGGGTTCAAACAGAAAAAATAAATTTAGTAATTGACCATGGCATATTTAGTTTATGGATCATGGCAAATCCCGTGGCATGTCAACTTAAGTTTAGAAACCATGTACGCTCTATGAACATCAGATTTGAACATGGCAAACCTATGAATTTTGTTTTTTTTTAATGAAAATGTTTCAAATTGATGTTACCATCATGGCATGACAGAATTATAAATGCACGAGGCATGGCAAATGTAGTTATTGGGTCATGACATTTTTCTCTACATGAACATATACATGGCATTTTTCCTTACAAAAAGCATGACATCTATAATTAAAAGACCATGCTAATTTATAACATACATCTTTCATGGCAAATTTTATTCATAACTTGTGTTTGCTTTACATACATGATTTTTTTCTCATATAGAACATGGCAAATTTAATTAAAATACAATGGCAATTTTTGATATGAATTTGCCATGTCAATTTTTTTTTCATAATTTGTGTTTGCTTTACAAAGATGGCATTTTTCTCATATAGAACATAAAAAATTCAATTAAAATAGCATGGCAAGTTTTGATATGAATTTGCCATGGCAATTTTGTTCATAAGTTGAGTTTTACTTTTTCATACATGACATTTTTTCCCATACAAAACATGGCATATTTTTATTAATTACCATGGCAATTTTTGATATGAATTTTCCATGGCAATTTTTTGTACATAATTTGTGTTTGCTTTACAAATATGGCATTTTTCATGGTAAAAAAAGATGGCATTTTTCTCAAACAGAACATGGCAAATTTAATTAAAATAGCACGACAAGTTTTTGATATGAATTTTTCCATGGCAATTTTGTTCATAAGTTGAGTTTTACTTTACATACATGACATTTTTCTCATATAGAACATGGCAAATTTAATTGAAATACCATGGCTATTTTCGATATGAATTTGCCATGGCAATAATTTTTATTCATAATTTGTGTTTGCTTTACAAAGATGGCATTTTTCTCATATAGAACATGGCAAGTTTTGATATCAATTTGCCAAGGCAATTTTGTTGTTTTACTTCTTCGAACATGACATTTTTTCCATACTAAATATGGCAATTTTTTATATGAATCTGCCATGGCAATTTTCTTGTCCATACTTTTCTGCTTCAACTGTTCACTCTACATATGAACATGGCAACTAAAATTCATATGTTCCATGTGGTTGTTTGTATTTTGTGCATTCTATTTTTTTCCTGGTAATTTTTGCTATGTCATATTTCTGAACATAACTTTTTCCTTTGCAATTTTTGATTTTTTGCCATGCTGTCTTAGAAATCATTTTTGATGTAAACCTTGCCATTGTAAAAAAAAATTCATGCCAAATTATGAAATAGTTTGGTCAAACTCGAATGGCATTTTTTTGGAATTTTCATGTGTTATATAAGTATCATGTTTTAGTAAAAACAAATTGAGGGGTATTGTTTTAGTAAATGGCTGTATATAGTCACGTGGGTAATTTTTCCTTCCAGTCCTTTTTATGCCTTTTCGGCCATTATAAAGTCGTTCTACTTGTGCTCACATATGGGCCTATTTTTGGCCCATATTTCCTTTTCCTTAGTGCTAAGTTTTCTCGATTAAGGGGGAATTGGTAGTTCGGGCTGGGAGGTTCTCCCGATCGAACGAAATCGTTCGGTCGGTACCTAGTCGCCCGCCGAACGATACGTTCGGGCACATGGTTCTCGAGACCGAACGTTCGGCCATTATTGACGTCAAAAAAAAAAAGGTAACGACCGGGCTTTGTGATTCGTGGCAAAATAGGAATCCTTCCTTGTTTGTAACGGAGTAGCAATCGAATCGATCGACTCCGGATGAGAGTTGATTGACTCAGGAACAAGAAGGAACCCTACTACATATATTCGGCCAGATGAGAATCACCGGCACCGCACCGTGAGCCGGGATGGCTGCCGCACCGACGAACTCCTGGTGTGGGGAGGACCGCCTGAGCGACCTCCCGGAGGGCGTCCTTGGCGTCATCCTCTCCTACCTCCCCACCAAAGAGGCCGCCCGCGCCACCGTGCTCGCCAGGAGCTGGCGAACTCCTTCGCCGCCGTGGACGCCATGTCCTTCGTCCAGGATGAGGCCCACGACAAGAACGACCACAGCTTCACCGCGCAATCCCTGGAGAAGCGCAGCAAGAATGGGGACTTCATCGACGAGGTAAACGCCGCGCTCCTCTGCCGCCGCCGCTGCGGCGCCCGCACGGCGCCGCGCGCCTTCCGCGTCAACTTCGGCTGCTACACGCACTGAGACTCTGCCATGCTGAACCGGTGGCTCTACCACGTGCTAAAACGCAGCAGCAAGGAGCTTCACCTCAAGCACACCGACCTCGCCGAGTACCACGTCAAGGAACCCTACAACGGCGAAGGCGACGGCGACTCCGACTCCCCCCACGCCAACGTCCCGGCTGACGACAGGTGCCCCGCGAGCCGCTCCTACCAACCCTACCGCCCAGACGAGTATGCGCTTCCACGAAGGCTCTTTTCCTGCGTCGCTGTGCGGACCCTCCGCCTTGGCGCCTGCACGTTGGAGCCGCCCGAACGCATTGAGCTGCCTTTCCTTGAAACATTGTTCCTAAGCACCATCAGGAGCACCGGCGGCAACATCCAACGCCTCATCTCCGGTTGCCCATGCCTCATCGACCTCACCCTCGAGAGGTGCGGCTACACAGACAAACATTACAAAGACCCTCTCCCCGACAAAGATTTCACCATCGTTGTCCTGGATAAGCACCTCCGCAGATTCTCCCTACGGTGCTGCCACAACCTGGTCCAAGCGAGCATTGATGCGTCCGAGCTGAGGACGTTCGAGTACAGGGGCGACGTGCCATCAGAGTCGCTCCTCACACTCCACGGCGCGCACAAGATCTCTTCGTGCACCATCAGTTTCTGCGGCATGAAAGTTTACAAGGGGGCGTTGCCCCTGCTCAGAAGCTTCCTCGAGTAGTTTACTGGCACAAAACATTTGCATCTCGTGTCTACTCATCTCGGTTCAGGCATCGGGAGTGAGTTTTTCTCCGGATTCCCCTACTTTCCGAGCCTCGTGCGGCTTGAGCTGACAGGATACCTTGGAGGACGCAGCATCAAGGCGGTGACTAGGATACTTGAAGTTGCTCCAAGCATTGAGATTTTGTCTCTATTCATGAACCCAGGTTATGAGGACAGATTTCACAACGAATATTTCTGGAGGCAACCACAAGAGCTCATTAGTGAACCGGCTCTAGATGTTTCGATCCCGTGCTTGCGAAATCGGCTGAGGAGTATCAACTTCGTGCACTACCAGGGCGACGACCGACAAAAATATCTAGCCAACCTGCTGCTTTGTAATGCGATGGTTCTGGAACAAGTGTGTGTTGCCTTTCCAAGGGGTGAACATAAGTTGCTGACTAGACTCAAGAAGGAAGTCGAAGGATGGTTGGTGAATAAATCAGCAAAGGTGATATTCCTGTAATGAAGTTATAGAAGTGTCAGACCCAAGCTCATTTTCTCTTAGAAGGCGAGAATTTAGCTTTGTGTATCCTCAATTTGATTTGGTGGCCGGTATAAAAACATAATCGCATGGAAGCTATTGGAGTGGAAGAGGATAGACCTCATGAGAGCCATCGAGTAGCATCTCTAAATTTCAAAATGAAATTAGCAATTTGGTAGATATCGCCATCAGAACTTGGCAAAGCAACCTATAATGGTTCTATGTCATGGCGTTTTTTTCTTAACCTCTTATTAAATAATCTCTTTGTAGCATCTAAATTGCCCTGTCAAAAAAGAACTTCCACCGATCTTATCCAAAATTATTGGTCAAAATTATTGATCTTCCTATGATTGGAAGACGGTGTGCTCGCCCAAGGAATAAGGCGGTATTTCCATTATGGTTTAAGTTTAAATTTCCATTATGGTTTTCTTGGGTTTTTTATTCTGCCCATATTTGGAAACTAGAATTTGTGTAAGATAGCTGAACATGACCCTGATATTTTTCTTGCTTGTGTAGGTAAATAATACTCCCTCCGTTTCACAATGTAGCGCATAGAGATTTTTCTAAAAGTCAAACTTTATAAACTTTGACCAAGTTTGCAGAGAAAATCATATACATCTACAATACCAAATACATGTGCTTAGATACATCATAAGACATACTTTCATATTATATACATTCGTACATATAAATAGTTTTCTCCATACACTTGGTCAAAGTTTATAAAGTTTGACATTGTAGAAAATCTATATGCGCTACATTATGGAATGGAGGGAGTAGTATTATATGGCCTTGGAAAGTATGGAGACTTTTTGGAGTCAGATATACACGTGATAATTATATCTTTTGTTTCTGTTTTTTTGGGGGTATCTTTTGTTTCTGTTGATTTTTATAGATAGGACTCAATTTATATTCTTAATAAATAAGTACTTCAAAAAATCGTATCGTTTTGCAAAATATAGGTTTTGGCTTTTTGTAAACATGAAGTGACAGAGATTAACACATGTGGTCATAAGGCTTATCACATGTGGCTACTGAATTAAGAATGAAAAATGATTCATTATCACATGTGAGCCCGTCTAATGGCGGCATACGGACGGGCGGGGCATTGAATTGGCATGGTAGGTATCCATGACGTCCAGTAATGTGTCTCCGGCATTGAACAGGCGCGGACACCTGGGACGCGTCGGGGGCGGCGGGCGGGTGTGCCGCTTCAGTATTCACACCAGTAAGAGGTCGTGTCCGTTCTATAGCCTGCTTCAATGAGGAGCGGCCGCTCTACAGCAGCATGAATGCGCGCAGCTGAAGCCGGGCGGGAACACGCACGGGTGAGGGGGGACGGTTTTGGGTGGGCTAGGGTGGTCAGAAGTCGAGTGTGGGTGTTGTCCGGACACCCGTAAAGCCCCCACATTTGTCTTCGATTTACGGGAAAAAATTGTTTCGGGCCTCCTTGCAAACCGATGCAGGACCGTGTTAGATGACACAACACGTCCGGGCTAAATTGAGGGTGAGTGCAGCCGTACGCACGGCTATAACTTTGAGTCTCGTTTATACTCCCTTCGTTCCAAAGTAAATGACCCAACTTTGTACTAACTCTGCTACAAAGTTAATACAAAGTTGGGTCATCTATTTTGGAATGGAGGGAATATTAAGGAAAAAGACGATGGCGTGAACAAGGAATTCGGCGGCCAGCGAGGCGTGGACTGCATGCAGCCGCTACAAAGCGTACCATGCGTGAGCCTGACCCGTTCGCGCGGAACTGCGACGCATCTAGCTACTCCCGTCCCGTCGCGCAAATAATTAAACGGATCGAGGGATTGGGAACGTCAGGTATAAGCCATTTTTTTTGAACCTCGTTTTCCATCCATCCATTAAATAAAGATGAACAGGCGGTCACATCTCAATTAATCGGAACCGACATAGGATCAAGGAACCGTAAAACCCCACGAGATTGATCGCTCTCGATCCGATCATAAGTGCGTTACGGCCGCCGGCAGTGCGACCTACTTGCGGACAAGATGTCTTTCCCGCAGCGCCGCCGCGGCAGCAAGGACCGGCCGAGCGACCTTCCGGACATAGTAGCCTGGTTCGCGGGTCGAGGGTGCGATCCCTGACCCGGGGTCGATCGATCCGGATCGGGGATCGGGGACGAGGTCGGGTCGAGCTGGGTCGATGGAGGGATCGCGACCCTGATCGATGGTGCTGACCCAAAACGTAATGCAAGACGTAAGGTAGTTCATGAGGATGGAGGCTTACCATGGCACCACGCAACCGCGCTCCACCGCCGGACCACCGGCGTCAGCCCTTCCCCGATACGCCACTCCCTGCCGGACGCCGGCGCTTCGATCTGTCCGCTGCTGCATGAGGCCTCTCCCATCCCACTACCGCCAATGATGCATACATCGTACGCATGGGGACGCTGGAGGAGGAGAACCTTGGAGGCTTGGACATTGAGGATGGATCCATGGGGGGCTGGTTCGGTGGAGTTTTGCAGACGAAGGACGGTGAAGAGGGATTTGGGATACTTCCTGGAGAAGAATGCTTCGTGTGAAGGGAAAACTGGCAGCTGAGAAAATCACGGCGCAGTCATTAGCGCACATGTGGCCCCATTTCTATTAATTAGTTGCTGAGATAAATGACAATTTAATGAAAAAAAGTTAGATGTGATTTTGTTTTGACTGGAATACGTGAAATATATCAACACAGATCGTAATATTTTTGGAAGGATCGTGGGGATCTTTGTATAGCGTACCACGAACCAACGATCGTACCGGGGTCATCGACCCAAAAATCTTTGGATCGCGATCCTCGTCCCCAATTAGCGTTCCGAAGAAGTATACTCCTCGTCGTACCACGTTCCGGAGGGGTGGCGACCCTCGACCCGTGACCCCGTTCCTCGACCTGATCGACCCTAATTTCTGGCACCTATGGTTGAACATGACCAAATTTGATTTTTACTCCACTAAATTTACGAGATCGGCTCGAAACGGTCAAAATTTAGAGAAGTATAATTACTCCACTATACTTTGCTGAACCGAATACTCCTCTATTTTTTTAAAGGATCGGCTAAAAATGCTCTAAAATAGTTGACATGAGACACATCCCTTACAAGGATAGCAACTGAATTGTGTCATCGTAGACACCGCCAAGTACGGGGGAGCACCAGACGACAATCCGCTGAATTAGAAACTATCAACCCATAGGACCAAACCCAGACACATTCGCATATGACAGCCATGTCAGCCTCGACATCCACACCAGGACGGTGGCGGAGCTGTAAGAGTTCCACTCTGTATCACTGTATAGCAATTGTCTCCACCTTTAAGACTTCGGCGCCAAGGACACATGAACATAGTCAGCCGGTTGTGTTAGTGCTTCCCTTGGGGCGTGGCTTCTTTGTGCCACATATCTCTTTCTAACTTGATGAATATGCATCACTAATAGAAAACAGGGCTTTGGTTTGGGCAGGGCAAGCCCATTAGTCCCGGTTCAATCACGAACAGGGACCCATGGGGCATTCGTCCCGATTCGTTAGCCCAGGGGGCCGGCCGGGGCCTCGTGGGCATTGGTCCCGGTTCGTGGGGACCCATTTGTACCAGTTTTAGGCACGAAACGGTACCAATGTGACTGGCTCCTGGCCCACAACCATTGGTCCCGGTTCCAGTCACGAACCGGGACAAATGACACTAGTAGAAACCTGGGCTTTGGTCACAGGGCAATATTCACATTAGTCCCGGTTCAGTCACGAACCAGGACTAATGTGAGCATTGGTCCCGGTTCGTGCGGCCAGGGGCCTGCCGGGCCTCGTGGGGGCATTGGTCCCGGTTCGTCCGGCCACTTTGGTCCCGGTTGGTGGGACAAACCGGGACCAATGGGCCTCGCTCCTGGCCCACCACCATTGGTCCCGGTTGGTGGCTTGAACCGGGACCAGAGGCTCACCCTTTAGTCCCGGTTCATACCACAAACCGGGACTAAAGGGTTGGTCCTAGTTGCGGTCAGAGTTTAGTCCCACCTCGCCAACCGAAGGGCGCTCACACCGGTTTATAAGCCCGTCCCTCTCTGGCTTGTTGAGCTCCTCCCAAAGTGAAAATAGATGCCCTTATACAGGGAATTTGACCTAAATTCAGAGTAAATTTCTTTGAATTTCATAGAAATTTATTATGAATTTAGGTTGAATTTTCTCTATAGGCACATCTATGTTCATTTTTTTTATAATAAATAAAATAAATAAACCTTAATAAAATAATATAAAATAAACTATAGTAAATAAAATAAATAAACCCTAATAAAATGAATAAAAATAGCAGCAGTAAAATAAATAAAAATAGCAGCAGTAAAATAAATAAAAATAAAATAAATAAAGTAAAATACATAAGTAATTAGAAACAAAATGGAATAAAATAAATAAGTTTTTTGTTGTAAGTAGAAACAAAAAAAAATAAAGCAAAATAGAAAACAAAAAACAGGGAAAAAAATTATGCCACCTACTGGGCCACCACGGCCTGAATACGACTTGAAACCCATCCATGGGCCAGGATTCAGGCCCGCAGAAGGCCCAGTAGGCCCCACAGGCAAAGAGAACGGTTAGGCCCGAAAGCCTGCAGTTGAGAGGAGCTCGAGAGGGTGGGCGCAGCAGCGCTTATAAACCACTCCCGAGCTCTCTCAACTAGCAAGGTGGGACTAAAATTTTGACGCGGGGCAGCACAAGGGACCAATGCCCCCCCTTTAGTCCCAGTTGGTGCCACGAACCGGGACCAATGAGTTTCCTATATATACCCCATCGCCACAGCAGAGCACTCCACAGTGCTCTGTTTTCTCTGGCCGGCGAGGGGAGGGCATTTGGGTGCTCTAGCTCACCTCCTATGCACATGAGGTGTTCGATGAAATGTCTGAGCCACACTAGTTAATCTTTCTCCTCTCGAAACTCGACCTCCGAGCTCCATTTTCCCCGATTTGTCTAGATTTAGCGGTCCGTCACGTCCCATCCCCGTCTTCACCGCCGTCGATCGCCCGCGCCGATCTCGTCGCCAGCACCACCGTGGTGAGCCTCTTGTTCTTATCTTCTTTCTGAAAGAAAAAAAAATTCTTACTTTAGATAGATACTTGTCTAATTTTGTTACTTTTATTATTCCTTCTTATTACATAGTGCGATGGTTTTGGTATCCGCCCCCGTCGGCCCTCGTCCTGTCTATGATTCGGATGTGGTAAATATTATATTTTTATAACTATTTGGTTCATTTATTGTTTATGACAAATATGCCGACCAACGTGACATAGATTTTATTTATCTAGGAGGTGGTTGAACCGGAAATTCCAACCGACCCTATTGTCGAGAGGTTAAATTTAGTTGAAGAAGAAAACAATTACTTGAAGGAAAAAATAAAAAAAATTGAGGAGGAGAAGATGATATTGGAGTTGCATGCTGCAGATGTCGTCGATGATCACAAGATCAAGATGGATGCAATGCGCTTGAAGATTAGAAAGATTAGAAAATATGCCATTCATACCGAGGCTTGGTATCATTATGCCGTTGGATCAATTGTTACCTTGGTTGCGATTATGATCGCATTTGTTTTCGCATTGAAATGTTTTACATAGTTTCAATGTACGGTTTAATTAATTAGATGCTCTGGAGAGCTATATATATATGTTGTTAGATGAGAACTATGTATGTACTTTGGTTTTAATGTGATGATGAACTTCTATTAATTTGGTCACTTAATTATCTATTCATGATGTTCTGTAATGGTTTTTGACACACTTAATTATATATAATGCACGCAGATGAACCGGCAATGGATGTACGGTGACAGACACACCTCCGAATACATTAAGGGCGTGCATGATTTTCTCGAAGTGGCTGAGGCAAACAAGCAGAATGGTTTTATGTGTTGTCCATGCCCTACATGTGGGAATACGAAGTCTTACTCTGACCGGAAAATCCTTCACACCCACCTGCTTTACAAGGGTTTCATGCCACACTATAATGTTTGGACGAGGCACGGAGAAATAGGGGTTATGATGGAAGACGGCGAAGAAGAAGAGGATGATGACAACTATGTGCCCCCTGAATACGGTGATGCTGCAACGGGGGAAGCTGCTGAAGATCAAGAGGAACCAGACGATGTGCCCAATGATGCTGCAAGGGGGGAAGCTGCTGAAGATCAAGAGGAACCAGTGCCCGATGATGATGATCTCCGCCGGGTCATTGTCGATGCAAGGACGCAATGCGGAAGTCAAAAGGAGAAGCTGAAGTTCGATCGCATGTTAGAGGATCACAAAAAAGGGTTGTACCCCAATTGCGAAGATGGCAACACAAAGCTCGGTACCATACTGGAATTGCTGCAGTGAAAGGCAGAGAATGCTGTGCCTGACAAAGGATTTGAGAAGCTATTGAAAATATTGAAGAAGAAGCTTCCAAAGGATAATGAATTGCCCGACAGTACATACGCAGCAAAGAAGGTCGTCTGCCCTCTAGGATTGGAGGTGCAGAAGATACATGCATGCCCTAATGACTGCATCCTCTACCGCGGTGCGTACAAGGATCTGAACGCATGCCCGGTATGCCGTGCATTGCGGTATAAGATCAGACGAGATGACCCTGATGATGTTGACGGCGAGCCCCCCAGGAAGAGGGTTCCTGCGAAGGTGATGTGGTATGCTCCTATAATACCACAGTTGAAATGTTTGTTCAGAAAGGAAGAGCATGCCAAGTTGATGCGATGGCACAGTGAGGACCGTAAGAAACACGGGAAGTTGAGAGCACCCGCTGACTGGTCGCAGTGGAGAAAAATCGAGAGAAAGTACTGGGCTGAGTTTGCAGCTGACCCAAGGAACATATGGTTTGGTTTAATTGCGGATGGCATTTATCCTTTCGGGGAGCAGAGCGGCAATCACAGCACCTGGCCCGTGACTCTATGTATGTATAACCTTCCTCCTTGGATGTGCATGAAGCGGAAGTTCATTATGATGCCAGTTCTCATCCAAGGCCCTAAGCAACCCGGCAACGACAGTGATGTGTACCTAAGGCCATTAGTTGAAGAACTTTTACAACTGTGAAATGGAAACGGTGTACGTACGTGGGATGAGCACAAACAGGAGGAATTTAACCTGCACGCGTTGCTGTTTGTAACCATCAACGATTGGCCCGCTCTCAATAACCTTTCAGGACAGACAAACAAGGGATACCACGCATGCACGCACTGTTTAGATGACACTGAAAGTATATACCTGGACAAATGCAGGAAGAATGTGTTCTTGGGCCATCGTCGATTTCTTCCGACCAACCATCAATGTCGAAAGAAAGGCAAGCATTTCAAAGGCGAGGCAGATCACCGGAAGAAGCCCGCCATGCGTACCGGTGATCACGTACTTGCTATGGTCAATGATTTACACGTAATCTTTAGAAAGGGTCCCGGCGGACTAGCTTTTCCGAATGACGCTGAGGGACACGCACCCATGTGGAAGAAGAAATCTATATTTTGGGACCTACCCTACTGGAAAGAGCTAGAGGTCCGCTCTTCAATCAACGTGATGCACGTGATGAAGAACCTTTGCGTGAACCTGCTAGGCTTCTTGGGTGTGTATGGGAAGACAAAAGATACACCTGAGGCACGGGAGGACCTGCAACGTTTACACGAAAAAGACGGCATGCCTCCGAAGCAGTATGAAGGTCCTGCCAGCTACGCTCTTACGAAAGAAGCGAAAGAAATCTTCTTTGAATGCCTGCTCAGTATGAAGGTCCCGACTGGCTTCTCGTCGAATATAATGGGAATAATAAATATGCCAGAGAAAAAGTTCCAGAACCTAAAGTCTCATGACTGCCACGTGATTATGACGCAACTGCTTCCGGTTGCATTGAGGGGGCTTCTACCGGAAAACGTCCGATTAGCCATTGTGAAGCTATGTGCATTCCTCAATGCAATCTCTCAGAAGGCGATCGATCCAGAAATCATACCAAGGCTAAGGAGTGATGTGGCGCAATGTCTTGTCAGTTTCGAGCTGGTGTTCCCACCATCCTTCTTCAATATCATGACGCACGTCCTAGTTCATCTAGTCGACGAGATTGCCATTCTGGGGCCCGTATTTCTACACAATATGTTCCCCTTTGAGAGGTTCATGGGAGTCCTAAAGTAATATGTCCGTAACCGCGCTAGGCCAAAAGGAAGCATCTCCATGGGCCATCAAACAGAGGATGTCATTGGGTTTTGTGTTGACTTCATTCCTGGCCTTAAGAAGATAGGTCTCCCCAAATCGCGGTATGAGGGGAGACTGACTGGAAAAGGCACGCTTGGAGGGGACTCAATAATATGCAGGGACGGATATTCTTGGTCTCAAGCACACTACACAGTTCTACAGAACTCTACCTTGGTGACCCCGTATGTCGATGAACACAAGAACAGTCTGCGCTCCAAACACCCGGAGCAGTGCGACGACTGGATTACATGTGAACACATCAGGACTTTCAGCAGTTGGTTGGAAACACGTCTCAGAGGTGACAACACTGTTTGTGATGAGATGTACTCGTTGTCCAGGGGACCATCTTTGACTGTATTGACTTACAAAGGATAAGAGATAAATGGGAATACATTTTACATGATCGCCCAAGATCAAAAGAGCACCAACCAAAACAGCGGTGTCCGCTTTGATGCACCAACCGAGAGGAGAAAGGACACATATTATGGTTACATAGTGGACATATGGGAACTTGACTATGGACATAATTTTAAGGTCCCTTTGTTTAAGTGCAAATGGGTCAATCTGTCAGGAGGCGGGGTACAGGTAGACCCACAGTATGGAATGACAACAGTGGATCTGAACAATCTTGGGTACACTGACGAACCGTTCGTCCTAGCCAATGATGTGGCACAGGTTATCTATGTGAAGGACATGTCTACCAGACCGAGAAAAAGAAAAGATAAGGAAGCGAATACATCATACGATGAGCCAAAGCGCCACATAGTTCTTTCAGGAAAAAAGGGACATCGTGGGAGTGGAGGGCAAGACAGACATGTCTGAAGATTATGAAAAGTTTCATGAAATTCCTCCCTTCAAAGTCAAGGCTGATCCAAGCATCCTGATAAACGATGAAGATTATCCATGGTTACGGCGCAATAAGCAAAGGACACAAGCGAAGAAAAAGTGAAGACTTTCTCTCCACAACTATTATGATGATACCATGCCAACTTTCAACCTTTTTGTAGTTCATTTGAAATGCCTGTTGTAACAAATGAGTTTTCGTCCGAATGCTATGTGGGTGAAATGATGACACCATGCCAACTTCCAACCTTTTCAGTGTTCATTTGTAGTGCTTTTCAATTTCACGGTCATATAGCTCATGAAAATTAGTAAATGCATGAAAAATAACAAATGAAATCAGAAAGGGTTGAAAATTGATGATGTGGCTTTGAATGGTGCATTTTGAACACACAAAAATTCTGGAGTTCAAATAAGTTCAAAAAAATGAAATCCCTTTGCAACTGATGAGTTTTCATTCGAAACCCTGATACTTCGGAAGAGATTGTCCTTTTTGTGCACGAAGTGCATCCAGTTTTTGCCGTAACCCTCTCAACTTTTTAGCACATGCTATGTGGGTGAAATGATGACACCATGCCAACTTTCAACCTTTTCAGAGTTCATTTGCAGTGCTTTTCAATTTCAGGGTCATTTATAGCTCATGAACTAATAGCAAAAAGAATGAACTAAAAATAATCAATTAAAATATGCTGTTATGATCAACTAAAACAAAACTATAATATTCTTCAATAGCCAAAAGAATCAACTAAAAAGCTTTTATAAAACTCCAATAGCAAAAGGAATTTTCATAAAGAATGTTTTTGTTAGAAACTTTAATAGCAAAAAGCATTATCATAAATATTTTTTTTGTTAGAAACTAAAATAACAAAATCTGTTTTTGAATAGAATCATAAAACACAGTAATATTAAATAGCAGGAAAAAGAATCACTCCAAAATCTATTTTTATAGTAAAGTTAATCACAAACTAGTGATTCACACAAATTTCAAAGAATTCAAATTTAAACTATTCAAATTTGAAAACTAATGGCACTAACAGAAAGTTTATAATTTTTGTGACCTAAAAGCAAAAAGAATTAAAAACTAAACTTTAATAAAATAAATAAAAATAGCAACAGTAAGTATTTTGTTGTGAGTAGAAACAAAATAAAATAAATAAAGCAACAAAGAAAAAAAGTGCCATCTACTGGGCCACCACGGCCTGAATACGACTTGAAACCCATCCATGGGCCAGGATTCAGGCTCGCAGAAGGCCCAGTAGGCCCCACAGGCAAAGAGAACGGTTAGGCCCAAAAGCCTGCAGTTGAGAGGAGCTCGAGAGGGTGGGCGCAGCAGCGCCTTATAAACCACTCTCGAGCTCTCTCAACTAGCGAGGTGGGACTAAACTTTTGACGCGGGGCAGCACAAGGCCTTTGGTCCCGGTTGGTGCCACCAACCGAGACTAAAGGGGGGCATGCGTACCTGTTCGTGGCACCAACCGGGACCAATGCCCTCTTTAGTCCCGGTTGGTTCCACGAACCGGGACCAAAGGCCGCCGCTTCCCGCCCTTTGGGCTGCTGAAAAGAGGCCTTTGGTCCTGGTTGGTGGCACCAACCGGGACTAAAGGGGGGCATTGGTCCCGGTTGGTGCCACGAACCGGGACCAATGCTCTGAGTATATAAGAAAACACTTAGCGTTTTTCAAATTCATCTTTGCAGTTGCCCCGCCCCAACGACGCCGCCAGGCTGCCCGAGCTCGCCCCGTCGACGCCGTTGCCGCCCTCTGCCTCGTCGACGTAGCCGCCCCTGCGCCGACCACGCCACCGTCGGCCCGCCCCGACGACGCCGCGCGTCCCTGCCCCGTCCAAGCCGCGGGCCCTCGCCGTGCCTGTGCCTCGCCCTGCCCTGATCGACCACGCCGCCGTCGCCGCCCTCTACCCCAACGCGCGCCGTGCCTCTGCCCCTGCCCCGACCACGCCGCACCTCTCCTTTGGTCAGGCCGGCGCCGCCCCCTGCCTCCCTATTTTTTTCACATATATATGATGTTTTTTTCCAGATTATATGTATATGTGTGAGTATATGTATGTGTGTATATCTGATTATATGTCCTCTTTTCAGATTTTTTGTTTTTTGCATTTTTATAAAAATGTATATATGTATGTATCTTCTCTGTGTATATATATGTTCATGTATGCAAAACATAGATTTTTAGAAAAGTTTTATCTATATATGTTCTCTGATTTAGTCCATTTTAGGTTAGTTTCATTTTTAGAAAAGTTTTATATATTTAGGAAAAGAAGGAAGAGAAGGAACAAGGAAGAAGAAGAAAAAGTTTTATATATATGCAAAAGTTACATTTTTAGAAAAGTTTTATATCTCTAGCTAGGAAGAAAAGGAAGAAGAAGAAAAAGAAGGATAGGAAAAAAGAAAATAAGAAGAGGAAGAAAGGAGAAGAAGAGGAGAGGAAGAAGAGGAGAAATAAACAAGAAGAGGAAAAAAGAAGAAAAAGAAGAGGAGAAGAAGAAAGGAATAGAGGAGAAGAAGAAAAAATAGAATCTATTTTTTCTTCTTCTCCTCTATTCCTTTCTTCTTCTCCTCTTCTTTTTCTTCTTTTTTTCTTCGATCTTCTCCTCTATTCCTTTCTTCTTCTCCTCTTTTTATTTCTTCTTCGTCTTCTTATTTTTTATCGGGTATGTCGTTGTCGATATACCCCCTCCCCGATAACATTATTTTTCCCATGTATGTATGTCGTCGTTGTCGATATATATAACTCCCTCCCAGATAACTTCGACATGATGGACGGTTGATATTTATACCCCCTCTCGACCGTGATAACTTATACCACGGGAGCACCCCCCGGCCCTCTCGCTCGACCAAAACTCTCGAGGACACCCAAACCCTAGAAAAAACGATGTCGGTCTCCTACCCCCTCCCGCCGCGCCCCTACCCTTGAAGCATTGCCGAGGCCACCCCAAACCCGGAATAAGCTAGGTCTATGTTTGCACTAATATATCCACCTGCTGTCATGTTTGTGTAATAATTGCCATGTTGTAATATTTGCAGAAACAATGGAGCACGGACGAGACGAGCAAGCAGAAGAGGTGTTGGGGGACATAATCTTAGCCGGAGGTGATATCTTGTCGTATCTTAACGACAATGATGGTCTGGAAGAACAGGGTGAAGAAGCAGGCTACGGTGATCGAAGAGTGGAGGAGGAAAGACATGATTACGATGGCTCCGGTGACCCAATGCTGGTGCAAGAAGGAGCCCGTGGTGACGGCTCCGGTGACCGAACAGAGTCCGGCCAGGTAAATATATTAGTTAAGCCTGTGCTGACTAGCTAATTGATGCATTCATTGTTTCGGTATGTACATATATTAATTAACTCTCGTCTTTCTTCTTTTTTCTAGCCCTCCGGATCGAGCACAACTTCGGTAAAGAGACGAGGCCCGAAGAGAAAGTTGCGCTCGGATGAAAGGTTTGAGATCACAGCAATCGCGCGCGACGGCCAACCGATTGGACCCATCCGGACAAAGGATGCATTTGCTGCTCAGTGCGGGGTTCTTGTTAGGGACAAGATCCCGATCAGCATCCACCAATGGTATAAGCCTAAGAAGGAAGACCCTGAGGTGTCTTATGTCAATGATATGCAGAAACATGATCTTTGGACTGAGCTGAAGGCAAATTTCACCCTACTGCCAGAGGAGGAACCGGAGAAGCTAGTTAAAGAGCAATTAATCAAGTCTCATGCTCTTAAGAAGATGGCAGACCTATTCAGGAGGTGGAAGAATGAGCTGAAAACGTTTGTCGACAAAGAAGAGACACCAGAATTCATCGGCCGATATGAGAACATCAGAGATCACTGGCCCGCATTTGTGGCCCACAAGACATCGGAAAAGAGTAAGAAGATGTCAGCGACAAACAAGAAGAATGCTGCGAAGAAGAAGCTTCACCATCGCACGGGGTCAGGTGGCTACCTCAAAGCCCGGCCTAAGTGGGCCAAGGCTGAGAATGATCTGCTTGATAAAGGGATCGAACCACAGACAATGAACTGGCCAGACCGTTGCCGGACTTGGTTCTTCGGGGCTGGCGGAAAATTGGACCCTGTATCAGGGAGGTGCGTTTGCATGGACGAGCTTTTGAGAATACCAGTCAAGAGGCTTCAGCACTATATCGATGCAGCGCAGGAAGGGACGTTCGTTCCAGACAGAGAGAACGACGAGCTCACAATGGCCCTCGGGAATCCTGAGCACCCTGGACGGACACGAGGCACGCCAGGCTCCGTTCCGTGGAAGGCTGGTTTTCCGGACGCAGGCGGTTACAAAAGCCAGGAGAGGAGGAAAAAAGTGGAGCAGACCCAAATTCAGAAGCTGCACGAAAGGGTTCAAGCGCTAGAGGAACGAGACGGCAATCGACATGCCGAAACTACCCCCGAAGCTACCCCGCCATCTCAGCGGAGAAGCAGCGTGGCTTCCACCGAGCTGCTTCAGCCGGAGCATGTCTTGACGGCTCCTGCTAGCTACCCCGTGGATGCTATCACGGAGTCTCAACATTGCCACCTTATGACGCAATGGCAGAACTTCAAAGTCAAGGCGGCTGTTGGATCTGTTTTACCTCCTGAACCCGGCGCAACCTACCACTGCCGGCCGATTCCAGAAGGATATGCTAGGGTGATGGTGGATGAAATAACGGAGGGATTTGAGGACCTCCAGCTTGACCACCCTACCGGTGAAGGGGAGACTCGGCTGGGTTCTGCTCTGAAGACTCCATGCCTATGGCGGAAGGAGCTCATCAACCTTTCGAACTGGACGCCTCCAGCGAGTAACGGCACTCCGCCTCCTCCTCCGGCGAGTGATCAGGGCACTCAGCCTCCTTCTCCGGCGCGTGGCAGCACTCCGCCTCCTCCTCCACCTCCTCCTCCGGCGAGTGATCAGGGCACTCAGCCTCCTTCTCCGACGCGTGGCGGCACTCCGCCTCCTTCTCCGCCTGCGCCGGCGCGCCAGAGCAGCCAGCCTCCTCCTTCTCCGCCTCGTCAGCAAGGGCGGAAGAGACCCGCCGCCGCTCCGGCTGCTCCGGCGCGTCATAGTCCTTGTCCTCCGCCTCGTAAGCAAGGAAAGAAGACAGCCGCAGCCGCTCCGTCTGCTCTGCCGGCGTCTAGCAGTACAGCTGCCAGAGGCGGGAGGCAATACAGATTCGGTCCTTCTCTGAAGACTCTAGAGAAGTTACCATACGAGAGGACCGAGGAGGAAACCAGGAAGATCGTGCGAGCCGAAGTGACAAACTTCTTTGAAGGGGTGAAAGCAAAGAAACATCCACCTCCGGAGGAGAAGGTAGATGCGGTGAAAGCAAAGCGCACTCTGGCTGCCCTGACAAAACCACCAAAGTCTCCGCTGAGAGGCAACTATGAGCGCATTCTTGCAAAGACATATGCCGAAGCGGAGCGGTCGGGAAGTACTGTCAGTGATCAAAGGTTAAAAGAACGACGAGCTGGGAAAAAATTGCCCAGCTAGGCGAACAAGCGAACCAATCGTGCCCCCCACTCAAGGTGTCTAAAGATATCGTCGCTAATGATCCGAGGATGGTGGCCAGTTATAGCAATCTTGGAGATTACCTGCCCGACGATGTACATTATGAAATCATGGAGGTGGACGAACACAAATACCATTACGGGAAGCCTCTCGTCAAAGATGAAAGATCTCTAACAACGATGATGCAAAGATTACATGATTGGTACATGAAAACCTGTAGAGAGTCTGATGGGATGAATACTTTGACGCTGAGAGTTAAACCGGAGCATGACCTCGTTGGAATTGAACTGCTGAATGTTCCATTTGAGGAGTTCTTCCAGTTTTTCAATCAAAAGGCCCTCGATAAATCAAAGATCACTTGCTACTGTCTGTAAGTAGTACTACTTCTGTCATTAAGTCTCTCTATATATGTCAGCTCTTTCATTGCATGTATTTATAATTATCCTCACTATATTATGCAGATTGAAGATCGCCGAATTGAAGAAAAGACAAATCGGTGATATCGGGTTCATTAACACAAATCTCATAGATGCATATACGGTTGAAAAACAGGCCAAAGAAGCCGAGGCCAACTTGCTACGATCGTTGGTATTAAATCAAAACAAAGATATAATACTCTTTCCTTACAACTTCAAGTGAGTGTTACTGTCTTGTGAATATTCGGTTTCCCTTACTAGTCCAGGTTATGGTAATGTAATTGATCACTTATGCATGCATGCGCAACTTCCACTATATTCTCCTAGAGATTAAGCTTGAGCAGGGAGTAGTAACCGTCTTAGACTCGAGACGAAAAGATCCCCAGGACTACGCGGACATGACTCAAATGCTCGAGAAGTAAGTTAAATCGATCATTATCCACCATATCAACAACTTTGTTCATTTCCTGATATCAAGTAATTGTTTTCTTTGTCTGGCAGGGTTTGGAGAAAATTCTCCACAAAAGCCCCGGGACTGCCGAAGAAGCTGCAATTTAGACACCCGAAAGTAAGTACTATAGTAACATGTTCCGCACATCTCCTAGTGATTCAAGCGCTAGTTTCATCAATACCATTTAGAAAGCTTGCTTATCAGTTAGATTGACCTCTATTTCTTGTAAAGTGGTTGTGGCAGGAACAAGGGAATGATTTCTGTGGATACTACGTTTGCGAGTCTACCCGCCACACGACCTGTGAGCGGGGCTACTCTGACGAACAATATGAAGTGCGTAAGCAATAATATTCACAATTTTATTTTATTACCATCATTTGTGTCGAGTTTCATTTATTCATATATATATGTATTGACCCCCTTCTTCAAATTAGATCTTTCGGATGCGGGATGAACTCCTAGCACCAGATCGTATGCGGGCAATTCAAGAGGAATTGGCGGCATTCTTCCTTGACCACGTGATCGCTGAAAATGGAGAATACTATGTGAACCCTGTGTTCTTACAATTTAATTAGGAGATTATATTGTAAGAGATAATTATTGTATATATGTAGCCGGTAGTGTCAGATAGATATACGAGAACTTGTTGTTCGACCAATCTCTCGGAGAAGGAGAGGTGGTCGATATCACTTCTCTCTGTATGCATATGTTCATGACGATCTTCTGTTTCCTTCATTTGCTTACTAGCTAGCGTGTCTAGTCCTCTCCATACGTATATAGTATGTAGCGTCGACCAAGCACGGAGATAAGAGAGGACACTTCTCTCTATTAATTAGCTAGCTAACACAATATATGAAACACCTAAATTAACCCCCCGAAACCCCCCAACCTCCCCCCTTTCAAAAAAAAACAAAAACCCCAGCCCCTGAAATGCTGACGCGTGGATGCCTATTGGTCCCGGTTGGTGACACCAACCGGGACAAAAGGCCCTGCCTATTGGTCCCGGTTGGTGTCACCAACCGGGACCAAAGGCCCCCCTGCCTGGGCTGGCAGCAGCGGCCACGTGGAGGACCTTCTGTCCCGGTTCGTGTAAGAACCGGGACTAAAGGGTTAGGGCTTTAGTAACGACCCTTTAGTCCCGGTTCGAAAACCTGGACAAAAGGCCCTTACCAACCGGGGTAAAAGCCCCTTTTTCTACTAGTGTGAGTTGCCTATATATACCCATCGCCATGGCAGAGCACTCCACAGTGCTCTGTTTTTTCTGGCCGGCGAGGGGAGGGCATTTGGGTGCTCTAGCTCACCTCCTATGCACATGAGGTGTTCGATGAAATGTCTGAGCCACACTAGTTAATCTTTCTCCTCTCGAAACTCGACCTCCGAGCTCCATTTTCCCCGAGATTTGTCTAGGTTTAGCAGTCCGTCACATCCCATCCCCGTCTTCACCGCTGTCGATCGCCCGCGCCGATCTCGTTGCCGGCACCACCGTTGTGAGCCTCTTGTTCTTATCTTCTTTCTGAAAAAAAGTTTCTTACTTCAGATAGATACTTGTCTAATTTTCTTACTTTTATTATTCTTGTTATTATATAGTGCGATGGTTTTGGTATCCGCCCCCGTCGGCCCTCATCCTGTCTATGATTTGGATGTGGTATATATTATCTTTTTATAACTATTTGGTTCATTTATTGTTTATGACAATTATGCCGACCAACGTGACATAGATTTTATTTATCCAGGAGGTGGTTGAACCAGAAATTCCAACCGACCCTACTGTCGAGAGGTGAAATTTAGTTGAAGAAGAAAACAATTACTTGAAGGAAAAAATAAAAAAATGAGGAGGAGAAGATGATATTGGAGTTGCATGTTGCGGATGTCGTCGATGATCACAAGATCAAGATGGATGCAATGTAGTTGAAGATTAGAAAGATTAGAAAATATGCCATTCATACGGAGCTTGGTATCATTATGCAGTTGGATCAATTGTTACCTTGGTTGCAATTATGATCGCATTTGTTGGTGCATTGAAATGTTTTACATAATTTCAATGTATGGTTTAATTAGATGCTCTGGAGAGCTATATGTTGTTCAATGAGAACTATGTATGTACTTTGGTTTGAATGTGATGATGAACTTCTATTAATTTGGTCACTTATCTACTTCGAAAGAGATTTTCCGTTTTGTACACGTAGTGCATCCAGTTTTTGCCGCAACCCTCTCTACTTTCTTGCACATGCTATGTGGGTCAAATGATGATACCATGCCAACTTTCAACCTTTTCAAAGTTCATTTGAAATGCTTTTCAATTTCAGGGTCTTATAGCTCAAAATAATCAGTAAATGCATGAAAAATAACAAATGAAGTCAGAAAGGGTTGAAAATTGATGATGTGCTTTGAATGGTGCATTTTGAACACAGAAAAACTGTGGAGTTCAAATAAGTTCAAAAAAAAATCCCTTTGTAACAGACGAGTTTCCGTATGAAACCCTGATACTTCGAAAGAGATTGTCCGTTTTGTACACGAAGTGCATCTAGTTTTTGCCGTAACCCTCTCTACTTTCTTGCACATGCTATGTGGGTCAAATGATGATACCATGCCAACTTTCAACCTTTTCAGAGTTCATTTGAAATGCTTTTCAATTTCAGGGTCTTATAGCTCAAAATAATCAGTAAATG
>NC_057799.1:33939058-33945551 GCF_018294505.1 Triticum aestivum
TGCCCCGCGCCCGAGCCCCTTCCCGCGGCCCGCCCCCGCGCGCCGGCGCCCTCGTCTCCCCCGCCGTCGCCATCACCAGACGCCCCCGCTGTGAGCCGCCGTGCCGGTCCGGCTCTGCTTTTATTTTGTATTAGATTAATTTTTTGTTCATATATATAAAATGTATATTTGTATGTATGTGGCTATATGTAGTTCAGAGCATGTTTTTTATTAGATTAATTTCTTATTAGATTTATTACATTAATTGTTTTTGTTCACAGCATGTTTTTGTTCATATATGTATTTTTTTGTTCATATGTGTATTAATGTTTTGTTGCATATATGTAAATTTTTTTCAATGTATATATGTATGTGGTAGCTATATATGCATGATGAGCGGGGTGGGGGTCGATATACCCCCTCCCCGATAATTTCAACATGAGGGGAGGTCGATATACCCCCTCCCCGATAACATTTTTTAGAAAAGTTTTATATATCTAGCTAGGAAGAAAGGAAGAAGGAATGAACTAAGAAGAGGAAGAAGAAGAAAAAAAAGAGGAGAAGAAGAAGGAATAGAGGCTATTTTTTCTTCTTCTCCTCTATTCCTTCTTCTTCTCCTCTTTTTTTTCTTCTTCTCCTCTTTTTTATCTTCTACTTCCTCTTCTTAATATTTATCGGGAACTCCGTTCCAAAATAACTTCGACATGATGGGCGGTCGATATATATACCCCCTCTCGACCGTGATAACTTATACCACGGGAGCACCCCCCCGGCCCTCTTGCTCGACCAAAACTCTCGAGGACACCCAAACCGTAGAAAAAAACGATGTCGGTCTCCTACCCCCTCCCGCCGCGCCCCTACCCGACAAACTCTCTCGAGGCCACCCAAATTTACCAAGTTAAAAGAGCGTTGTCGTTGAGGCCACCCAATACCCTTGAAGCGTTGTCGAGGCCACCCCAAACCCTTGAAGCGTTGCCGATCGAGGCCACCCCAAACCCTAGAGAAGCAGCGTCGAGGCCACTAATTAATATGATTCCTTATTGTGATTAGCTAGCTAGTTCTAAGTTTGCCACAAATATATCCATCTGTCATGTTTGAATAATAATTGCCATGTTGTAAAAATTTGCAGTAACTATGGACCCCCGAGACGAAGCAAAAGAAGCGATGTTGGGGGACATAATCGCACACGGAAGTGAGGCCGTCTTGTTGTTTCTCAACGACACCGATGGTCTGGAAGGAGAGGGTAGTGAAGAAGCAGACTACGGTGATCGAACAATGGAGGAGGAAGGACATGATCATGATGGCTCCGGTGACCCAATGCTGGTGCAAGGACACCGTGATGACGGCTCCGGTGACCGAACGGAGTCCGGCCAGGTATATATATTAATTAAGCATGTGCTGACTATAGCTAGCTAATTAATGCATTGATTGTTTTTGGTATGTACACATATATTAATGAACTCTCGTCTTTCTTCTTTTTTCTCGCCCTCCGGATCAAGCACAACTTCGGTAAAGAGACGAGGCCCGAAGAAAAAGTTGCGCTCGGATGAAAGGTTTGAGATCATAGAAATCGCGTGTGATGGCATGCCGATTGAACCCATCCGGACAAAGGAAGCATTTGCTGCTCAGTGCGGGGTTCTTGTTAGGGACAAGATCCCGATCAGCATCCACCAATGGTTAAAGCCGGCTAAAGAAGACCCTGAGGTACCGGTGTCTTATGTCTCCGATATGCAGAAAGATGATCTTTCGACCGAGCTGAAGGAAAATTTCACCCTACCGCCAGAGGAGGATCCGGAGAAGCCAGTTAAAGAGCAATTGATCAAGTCTCATGCTCTTAAGAAGATTGCAGAACTATTCAGGAGGTGGAAGAATGAGCTGAAAAATTTGTCGACAAAGAAGAGACACCATAATTCATCGGCCGGTATGAGAAGATCAGAGATCACTGGCCCGCATTTGTGGCCCACAAGACATCGGACAAGAGTAAGAAGATGTCAGTGACAAACAAGAAGAATGCTGCGAAGAAGAAGCTTCACCATCGCACGGGGTCAGGTGGCTACCTCAAAGCCCGGCCGTTGTCGGCCAAGGCTGAGAATGACCTGCTTGATAAAGGGGTCGAACCAGAGACATTCAGGTGGCCAGACCGTTGCCGGACTTGGTTCTTCGGGGTTGGCGGAACCTTGGACCCTGTATCAGGGAAGTGCGTTTGGACGGACGAGCAAATGAGAATACCAGTCACGAGGCTTCAGGAGTATATCGATGCAGCCTAGAAAGGGACGTTCGTGTTGGAAATATGCCCTAGAGGCAATAAGAAAATGGTTATTATTATATTTCTTTGTTCATGATAATTGTCTATTGTTCATGCTATAATTGTGTTATCCGGAAATCGTAATACATGTGTGAATACATAGACCACAACGTGTCCCTAGTAAGCCTCTAGTTGACTAGCTCGTTGATCAACAGATAGTCATGGGTTTCCTGACTATGGACATTGGATGTCATTGATAACGGGATCACATCATTACGAGAATGATGTGATGGACAAGACCCAATCCTAAGATCGTGTAGTTCGTTTGCTAGAGCTTTTCCAATGTCAAGTATCATTTCCTTAGACCATGAGATCGTGCAACTCCCGGATACCGTAGGAGTGCTTTGGGTATGCCAAACATCACAATGTAACTGGGTGACTATACAGGTACACTACGGGTATCGCCGAAAGTGTCTGTTGAGTTGGCATGGATCGAGACTGGGATTTGTCACTCCATGTGACGGAGAGGTATCTCTGGGCCCACTCGGTAATGCATCATCATAATGAGCTCAATGTGACTAAGGAGTTAGACACGGGATCATGCATTACGGTACGAGTAAAGAGACTTGCCGGTAACGAGATTGAACAAGGTATTGGGATACCGACGATCGAATCTCGGGCAAGTAACATACCGATTGACAAAGGGAATTGTATACGGGATTGATTGAATCCTCGACATCGTGGTTCATCCGATGAGATCATCGTGGAACATGTGGGAGCCAACATGGGTATCCAGATCCCGCTGTTGGTTATTGACCGGAGAGGCGTCTCGGTCCTGTCTGCATGTCTCCCGAACCCGTAGGGTCTACACACTTAAGGTTCGGTGACGCTAGGGTTGTAGAGATATTAGTATGCGGAAACCCGAAAGTTGTTCGGAGTCCCGGATGAGATCCCGGACGTCACGAGGAGTTCCGGAATGGTCCGGAGGTGAAGAATTATATATAGGAAGTCAAGTTTCGGCCACCGGGAAAGTTTCGGGGGTCACCGATATTGTACCGGGACCACCGGAAGGGTCCCGGGGGTCCACCGGGTGGGGCCACCTATCCCGGAGGGCCCCATGGGCTGAAGTGGGAAGGGAACCAGCCCTTAGTGGGCTGGGGCGCCCCCCCTTGGGCCTCCCCCAGCGCCTAGGGTTGGAAACCCTTGGGGTGGGGGGCGCCCCACTTGGCTTGGGGGGGAAGCCACCCCCCTTCCCCCTTGGCCGCCGCCCCCCTTGGAGATCTGATCTCCAGGGTCGGCGCCCCCCTAGGGGACCCTATAAATAGTGGGGGGGAGGGAGGGCAGCAGCATAACAGCCCCTGGCGCCTCCCTCTCCCCCTGCAACACCTCTCCCTCTCGCAGAAGCTTGGTGAAGCCCTGCCGAGACCCCGCTACATCCACCACCACGCCGTCGTGCTGCTGGATCTCCATCAACCTCTCCTTCCCCCTTGCTGGATCAAGAAGGAGGAGACGTCGCTGCTCTGTACGTGTGTTGAACGCGGAGGTGCCGTCCGTTCGGCACTCGGTCATCGGTGATTTGGATCACGGCGAGTACGACTCCATCAACCCCGTTCATTAGAACGCTTCCGCTCGTGATCTACAAGGGTATGTAGATGCACTCCTTTCCCCTCGTTGCTAGTATACTCCATAGATGGATCTTGGTGATGCGTAGGAAATTTTAAAATTCTGCTACGATACCCAACAGTTCGTTCCAGACAGAGAGAACGACGAGCTCACAATGGCCCTCGAGAATCCTGAGCAACCTGGACAGACACGAGGCACGCCAGGCTCCGTTCTGTGGAAGGCTGGGTTTCCGAACGCAGGCGGTTACAAATGCCAGGACAGGAGGAAGAAAGCGGTGCATACCCAACTGCAGGCGCTGCACGCAAGGGTACTAGCGATAGAGGAACGAGAAGCAAATCGCAGCAAACGACCTGCCGAAGCTTCCCCCGAAGCTACCCCGCCATCTCAGCGGAGAAGCAACGTGGCTTCCACTGAGCTGCTTCAGCAGGAGCCTGTCTTCACGGCTCCTGCTAGCTACACCGTGGATGCTATCACGGAGTCTCAACATTGCCACCTTATGACGCAATGGCAGAACTTCAAAGTCAAGGTGGCTGTTGTCTCTGTTTTACCTACTGAACCTGGCGCAACCTACCACTGCCGGCCGATTCCAGAAGGATATGCTAGGGTGATGGTGGATCAAATAACGGACGGATTTGAGGACCTCCAGCTTGACCACCATACGGGTGAAGGGGAGACTCGGCTGGGTTCTTCTCTGAAAACTCCATGCCTATGGCGGAAGGAGCTCATCAACCTGCCGAACTGGACGCCTCCGCCTCCTCCTCCTCCTCCGGCGAGTCAGGGCACTCAGCCTCCTCCTCCGCCTCCTCCTCCGGCGAGTGATCAGGGCACTCAGCCTCCTTCTCCGGCGCGTGCCGGCACTCCGCCTCCTTCTCCGCCTGTGCCGGCGCGCCCGAGCAACCAGCCTCCTCCTTCTCCGCCTCGCCAGCAAGGGCGGAAGAGACCCGCCGCTGCTCCGGCTGCTCCGGAGCGTCGTAGTCCTTCTCCTCCGCCTCGTAAGCAAGCACGAAAGAAGACAGCCGCAGCCGCTCCGCCTGCTCCGGTGTCTAGCAGTACAGCCAGAGGCGGGAGGCAATACAGATACGGTCCTTCTCTGAAGACTCCAGAGAAGTTACCATACGAGAGGACCGAGGAGGAAAACAGGACTATCGTGCGAGCCGAAGTGACGAAATTCTTTGAAGGGGTGAAAGCAAAGAAACATCCACCTCCAGAGGAGAAGATAGATCCGGTGAAAGCGAAGCGCACTCTGGATGCCCTAAAGAAACCACCAAAGTCTCCGCCGAAAGCCAACTATGACCGCATTATTGAAAAGTCATTTCTTGAAGCGAAGAGGTCGGGAAGTACTATCAGTGATCAAAGGTTAGCAGAACGACGAGCTGGGAAAAAAATTGCCCAGCTCGGCGAACAAGCGGACCAATCGCGCCCCCCCCCCGCTCAAGGTGTCTAGCGACATCGTCGCTAATGATCCGAGGATGGTGCCCGGTTATAGCAATCTTGGAGATTACCTGCCCGACGATGTACATTATGATTTCTTGAAGGTGGACGAACACAGATACGAGTACGGGAAGCCTCTCGTCAAAGATGAAAAATCTCTAACAACGATGATGCGAAGATTCCATGATTGGTACATGAAAACCTGCAGAGAGTCTGGGGGACGAATAGTTTGACGCTGAGAGTTAAAGAGGAGCATGATCTCGTTGGAATTGAACTGTTGAATGTTCCATTTGAGAAGTTCTTCCAGTTTTTCAATCAACAGGCCCTCAATAAATCAACGATCACTTGCTACTGTCTGTAAGTACTACTTCTGTCATTAAGTCTCTATATATAGGTCAGCTCTTTCATTGCATGTATTCATAATTATCCTCACTATATTATGCAGATTGAAGATCGCCGAATTGAAGAAAAGACAAACCGGCGATATTGGGTTCATTAAGAAATCTCATAGATGCAAATGAGGTTAAATTTCATGCCAGAAATACCGAGGCCAACTTGCTACGATCGTTCCTAATAAATGAAAACAAAGATATAATACTCTTTCTTTACAACTTCAAGTGAGTGTTACTGTCTTGTCCATATTTGGTTTCCCTTATTAGTCCAGGTTATAGTAATGTAATTGATGAGTTATGCATGCGTGCGCAGCTTCCACTATATTCTCCTAGAGATTAAGCTTGAGCAGGGACTAGTAACCGTCTTAGACACGAGACGAAAAGATCCTAAGGAGTATGCGGACATGACTGAAATGATCGAGAAGTAAGTTAAATTGATCATTATCGCACCATATCAGCAACTTTGTTCATTTCCTGATATCAAGTAATTGTTTTCTTTGTCTGGCAGGGTTTGGACAAAATTCACCAAAAAAGCTCCGGGACTGTTGAAGAAGCTGCAATTTAGACACCCGAAAGTAAGTACTACTAGCATGTTCCGCGCATCTCCTAGTGCTTCAAGCCCTAGTTTCATCAATACCATTTATAGCATGCTTGCTTATCAGTTTGATTGACCTCTATTTCTTGTAAAGTTGTTGTGGCAGGAAGCCGGGATTACTGTGGATACTACGTTTGCGAGTCATCCGCCACACGACCTGTGAGCGGGGCTACTCTGATGAACAATACGAAGTGCGTAAGCAATAATTAATATTCACAATTTTATTTT
>NC_057799.1:33945831-33951435 GCF_018294505.1 Triticum aestivum
TATTGACCCCCTTCTTCAAATTAGATCTTTCGGATGCGGGATGAACTCCTACCACCAGATCGTATGCGAGCAATTCAAGAGGAATTGGCGGCATTCTTCCTTGACCACGTGATCGCTAAAGACGGAGAATACCATGTGGACCTTGACTTCGTATATAATTAGGAGATTATATTGTAAGAGATAATTATATTGTATATATGTAGCCAGTAATGTCGGATAGATATACGAGAACTTGTTCGACCAATCTCTCGGAGAAGGAGAGGTGGTCGATATCACTTCTCTCTGTATGCATATGTTCATGACGATCTTCTGTTTCCTTCATTTGCTTACTAGCTAGCGTGTCGAGTCCTCTCTATACGTATAATACGTAGCGTACGTCGACCAAGCACGGAGATAAGAGAGGACACTTCTCTCTATTAATTAGCTAGATAACGCAATATATGAAACACCTAAATTAACCCCCCAAAACCCCTAAACCACCCCCTTTCAAAAAAAACTCAGCTTCTGCTAGCTGCTGACGCGTGGATGCCTATTGGTCCCGGTTTGTGCCACCAACCGGGACCAAAGGGCCTCCTGCCTGGGCTCGCCGCACGGGCCACGTGGAGGCCCATCTGTACCGGTTCATGTAAGACCAGGACTAAAGGCCCAGGGCCTTAGTAACGACACTTTAGTCCCGGTTCCAGAACCGGGACTAAAGGTCCTTATGAACCGGGACAAAAGGCCCTTTTTCTACTAGTGCATCCAGATGCAGAGGCTGGGGTCCTCCTCCATTTCTAAAAAAACTTGATGAATATACACGCGGGTGTCATGTCTGGTCTCGAAAAAATATTTCCAAATGTAGAAAATCACAAACGGCTACACTTAAATTACTGAACTGTCCTAATTATCATGCATGCTATATATGAATAGTATATCTCACATAACATACTATACACACATATATAGCTTCCGATCAAGCAAATGAAGACGATTCTGGATATCTAATACTATACGGACATCAGAGGATTTTCACTCCATAATCCAAGAACGGACCTTCACTCATGCTCCTGTAGTTTCCAGGAGCGGTTCAGGTACTCAATGGCAACCGCGGTGTGAAACGCAGCTCCAATAGGAAGAACACCCTCATCGAGGACGAAATGCGGGGAGTGCACCGGATGCACACTATCCATGGCGGTCTCGTTACCTACGCCGATGAAGAAGAATGCACCCGCCGCTCTCTGCGCGTAGAAAGCGAAGTCCTCACCACCCATGCTCCGGGGAGCCACCTTCACATTAGCTTCCCCGAGCATGGCCTCGGCCACTTCCTTGGAATGGTCATACATCCCTTCATCGTTGACGGTGGCTGGGTAATGCTTTAACTTCTCCTCCATGAAGTCGACAGTGGCTGCGCAGCGGTGCACGGTTGCCTGGGCTTCTACGGTCTTCCAGAGAGGCATCGGGTTGTCAGTACCTCATGTCAAATGGTCGACGAAAAGAATTGACTGGAAACTTGAGATAGGAGAGAATGCATGGGGTGTTATAATTTGTCCTACCTCTTTCACCCTTTTCATTAGATATGACAGGCCTTCATCAGTCATGCTCCGAAAGGTCCCGCCGAACGACGCAGATTCGGGAATTACATTGTAAGCATCACCTCCTCTCAGCTGTGTAACAGACACCACCTGAAAGAAGTAGTACATCATCGACCAAGTTATCACTCACTTCCCAGGGGTTTCATACGCAGATTAATGGTGGCCTGGCCACCTCTGAATATATGTGCTAGACATATTAATCACGTACAACTGACTCGAGTGGATCTGTTTCGCGGGCGACAAGTTGCTGAAGGCTGAGAATGGCGGAGGAAGCAGCAATGACAGGGTCAACGGCATCGTGAGGGTTACCGGCGTGCCCGCCTTTTCCAGTGATCGTTGCGGTGAACCGAGCTGCAGCTGCAAGAAATGGACCTGGCCGCGATGCGACGATGCCTACAGGAAGATGTGGGAAGACATGCAAGCCAAAGATGGCAGAGATATCGTTGAGGACACCCTCCTCTAAAATGTAGTAAGCACCGGCGTAGCCCTCTTCAGCAGGCTGGAACACAAGCTTGACAGTACCCTGAAGGTCAAGCAACAATGACACAAATTGAACTGTTTCTCATTCTCAGTCGTATAAATTTGAATGCACATTACGATACATCATATTAATGAGAGTACTTCTTATATGCTGAACTGACTGAGTTATAATGTTGAACCCTGGTGCCCACAGGCACTGAAATGGGACAATATACCAAAATTGTCTGGACTGACAAAAGAGCATTGTTTGTTATTTCCAACACAAAATATCATGTTACATGTACCGTAATAATCGTCTCAATTTCACCATGTTAAAATTAAGAGTATGATCAGCACAGTAAGTTTACCTTTAAATCTTCTTTCCGAGATTGAAGTAGCTTGGCAGCTCCTAGAAGCATTGTCACATGGGCATCATGTCCACAAGCATGCATCTTGCCATTTTCGAGGCTCTTGTACTCCCAATCTACCAATTCCTGCCCAAGGACCACCGTGCGTGCCATTGTCAATCAAATGCCATCACTATTTACTAACAAATCAATACACCAATGTACAGCAAAGATTATTTTCGGATACAATCTAGGTTCTTGTTGATTGAATTCTGTTTTGTGCAAGCTGCGCATAGAACATGTCGTATTTGGTTGGACCAATGCTTGATGTCGATTGTCTTGCAGCTTACAACGTACAATCCAAAACAAAATTTCATATCAAATAGGTTAATTTTCCAGAATACGGGCCAACTACTACCTATAATGGAAAAAAAATTCCGTTTTGTCTCATTGTAGGCCCTGATCTATCCGCTTTGTGTCCCTAAAGCGACATTCTGTGTTTCCTATGTAGTTAGGTTTCATGATATGATGCAGCACAACAAACAAACAATAATTAATCGGTGACAGCAAGAGATTTGTTTGGTTGCAGCAAGAGTTTTGATTACTCTATACAATATAGGCCATTGTTGATTGAATTCTGTTTTTTGCAAACTGCACATAGAACATGCCGTATTTTTTATTGGGCCAATGACTGATGTTGTGCAGCTACGACCGTACAATCCAAAAAATCCAAAAGAAATCATATCAAGTAGGTTAATATTTTCTTAACCCAATAATTTCCTTCTGTGTTTCCTATGTGGTTAGCTAGGTTTCATAATGCAGCACAACAAACAAACAAACAAACAACCAATAATTAATCGGTGATGGCAATAGTTATGGTTGGCTGCTGCGGTGATCTTCATGATTGCAACACATTTGATATTTTTCTTAGATAAAACGACGGAATTAAACCCACATTGGTGCGAATTCGAAGAAAGAGATGTAGACGTATAACAGAAACTACAATTCCTGAGCAACCTGTCAGTATCACAAGGTGACCTTTCAGTATTACAAGGACAAAAGAAATTGCAATACCAGCTAATGATTCTACAACACTGGTTGGAGGATATTCATTTGGATTACAGAATTTCGTGTTAGTTAAATCTCATTTCATAACAACCATGCATTATCATTCACAATTATTCCTGAAAAAGAATTAACATTCACATGCTGTCCTAATTACTCTAATTAGTTTTCTGTACTTGTCTTTTCCAAGAAAAAGAATTATGTTGGGATCATGCGGGTTCATATAAGGAACAGATAAAGCAGTCCTAACAATGGTTAGTGACGATTGACGAGAGAAATGCAGAGTATGACAACGGACCTGGAGGGGGAGCGCGTCCATGTCGGCCCGGAGCGCGACGACTGGCCCGGAGCCGCCGCCTCCGGCGATGGTCGCCACGACGCCGGTCTGGGCGACGGGCCAGACATATGGGATGCCGAGCGCGTCGAGCTCGGCGCGCACGAGCTCGCTTGTGCGGTGCTCTTGGAAGGCCAGCTCCGGGCGCTGGTGGATGCGCCGACGCAGGCCGCGCAGCCACGACTCGAACGGAGGTGCACGCGCCGCGCCCAGGAGATCGGCTCCGAGCCGAGTTGTCGCCGATGAGGGGGTCGCGAGATGTGAGAGGAAGAGGAGGAACAAGGCAACGAGATGAGTCGAAAACCAAGCCATGCGAACGTGACCGAAAACTGCTCGATGCACACAAGACTATTGACTATGACGTGATATATATAGCTCGCGCGTGGCCTCCGTTGATATTTCCACCGGGAGTATAGGCGTGATTTGACTCGCCGATTTTTTATTGCTGTGAAATATTTTTTACGGTGCTATTAAAAATCAGTCGACTGAGACTTTGCGGCCGACTCCTCGACCGTCAGATTTGCTGTTGCTTTTAGATGCATGCAACCTACGTACATGGACGAAGTGAGATAGGCTGCTTTTGTGTCTTGTTTTTTCTGTCGGCTTTGGGTGTTGGGCTGGGCAGGGGAGTGGCACGCTTTAGGTGGTGTGTCTTTTTTTATGGCCTTCAAATTTTACAAAATGTAAGAGTGATCCCTGACTAGGAAAAAAAACAGTTGCTAAAAAAAAGACTTCCCTAAGAAAAAAGGAAAAGAATTATATACTGTAGTAGCATCTTTTGTGAGTATTTCTCTTTTTTTTTCTTTTAGAATCCCCGTGCGTATGTGTGGCTGTTGTTGATAGATTATACCCCTATTGTATAGATTTTGGATGTAGTTTTTCTAGTGTAGCATCAATGTCTTGTTTTTTGAGAATCAGAATTTTCTTTTTTTGGAGATGCGCGTGAGCGCACACGTTTTTGTATAGAACAAGCATCCATATTTTTTTCAAGTTTATTTAGGTTTGGCTTTGTGTTATGTATGCCAGTCTAAAAGAAGCTTAGATGAAACTATCTAATTTAAAAAGTATCTATTTTATGTGGATTTGCTATTCTCAGTCGATCAAGAATTAGTCAAGTCTTAGTCGATTCGGTAGCAATCAGACCTCAACTGCGATTGTTTCCCCAGAATGCAACTCCATGTCTTCAAAGCAACCAAGAATTGCTAGTTTTTTTTTGTTTGTTTCGGGTTATTTCTCATGTCCAATTAGTTTGCTTCCAGTTTTTTGGTGATGGGCTGTTTTAGGATGCATCTGGCCCGCTCTTTTCCTTCTTCTTTATTTAATGTGTGGGCAGGGATGTGTGATGGCCTAGCTATTTCCTGTTTTATTTGTTTATTTTCATGCCTCTTTTTTATCTTTTTGTAAGTGACTTTAACAAAAAAAATGGCGCCCTCATGACATTGATTTTATTTTGCATTTTATTTTTACCATTAAAAAATTCCTTGTTTCTTTTTAATTTATATTTTCTCTTTTTACTACTTTTAAAACCTTTTTCTTGTATGTCTGCTATTAGGTGCATTTGTAAGGGTCGGCACTTCCTGTAATTTATTATTCTTTTGTCGAGAGAAGGGCACTTGCATGTCTGTCACTAGGCGTCCAACTGCAAGTGTCACCCCGACTACAATTGCATGCCCACACACCTGACTGCAACTAAACATTTATTTTGTAAGTGGGCGGCGGGAGAGGGAGGGGAGTTGCATGTGTGATACCAGACTTGCAACTGCAAGCGTAGCCCTCGACTGCAGCTGCATGTCCCCCTCCCGACTGCAACTGGCCTTGTGTTTTTGTC
>NC_057799.1:33951720-33972154 GCF_018294505.1 Triticum aestivum
GCAAATGTCGCCCTTGGCTGGAACCGCATGCCTACCCACCCGAATGCATTTACATGCCACACACTCGACAGCAACCGACATTTTTTTATTTGTTAGTAGGCGGCGGGAGAAGGGGGGGTTGCATATCCGTTACTAGGCTTGCAACTGCAAGTCTCGCCCTCGACTGGAACTCCATGTCCCCTATTGACTACAACTGGCCTCGTGTTTTTGTCGGAGAGGGGATGAATTGCATGTCCGACAATACGCTTGCAACTACAAGTGTCGCCCTCAACTACAATTGCATGTCCGACAGTAGGTTTGCAACCGCAAGTGTCGCCCTAGACTGTAACTGCATGTCTACAGACCCGACTGCAAACTGGATTTTTGTTTTGTTTTTTAAGTGAGCGGCAGGAGAGGGGATGGGAGGTGCATTCATGGTACTAGGCTTGCAACTCCTAGTGTCACCCTCGAATGCAAGAACATGTTCCCTACTGACTGCAACTAGCCTTGTGTTTTTATTGGAGAGTGGGTGAATTGCATGTCTGAAAATAGACTTGCAACTATAAGTGTAGCCCTCGAATGCAACAACACGTCCCCTACTGACTGCAACTAGCCTTCTGTTTTTGCCGGAGAGGGGGTGAATTGCATGTCCGACAATAGACTTGCAATTACAAGTGTCGCTCACGACTAAGGTTGCATGTCTGATAATAGGCTTGCAATTGCAAGTGTCGCCGTCTATTGCAACTACATGGCTACACACCCGGCTGCAACTAACTTTTTTTGTAAGTGAGCGGCATGAGAGGAGGGGGAGTTGCATGTCCGACAATAGGCTTGCAACTACTAGTTTCACCCTCGATTAAAATTGCATGCCTACACACTCGGCTCCTACTAGCCAATTTTGTTTTGTAAGGGAGTGACAAGGGTGGGGGAATTGCATGTCCGATACTAGGCTTGCAACTGCAAGTGTCGCCCTCGAGTGCAACTGTATGCCTACACATCCAATGCAACTGACATTTTTGTTTTCTAAGTGGGCGTCGGGAGAGGTGGGTAGTTGCATGTTCGACACTATGCTTTGCAACTGCAAGTGTCGCCACCTAATGCCACTACATGTCCACAGACAGCTACTACAACTAACCTTTGTTTTTGTAAGAGTGGCGGGAGAGGTGGGTGTAGTTGCATGTCCAATACTAGCGTGCAACTGCATGTGTCGCCCCCGAATGCAACTACGTGCCCCCCATCGCAACTGGTCTTGTGTTTTGTTAGAGGACGACGGGAGAGGTGGGTGGGGTAGTTGCATGTCCGAGGGGGTGGGGTACTTTCTTTTTATTTTATTTTTTTACTGTTGTGTTTTGAATTTATATTATTATTCTTCTTCTTTTGATTTATTAAGAAAAACAACGCACTATTCTTTTTTTTAAACAGTGCCACAATATTTTAGTTTGTCTTGTTTTCATTTTGTTTCTTAGTTACATTAAAGATTTATTTTTGTCCTAATATACAAAATGTTTTTAAAGAAGTCATAAAAATGAAAAATGAAAAGAGAAGCAAGATGATGTATGAAGATAAGGACTGAACGATGAGCTACATTGGCGACAGAAAAATGTTTTTTTGTTTACTTCTCTTGTTGAACACTTTTTTCAGGTGTCAAGAAAAAACAAGACAAAGAAACAAACAGCCCAGCCCAAACAAACAAACAACGGAAAAACAAAAAAGGCCTTAGGTAAGAATTAAAACCAGCAGTTATCGACTAAACAAATGGTGGAGAGGGGCACCGCACGCGGCTAAAAGATCCAAGAGATCAATTGTTATGTCTATGGGGTGCCCCTCTCCTCCGTATATAAAGGGGGGCGGAGAGGGCCGGCCAAGGGGAGGAGGCGCGCCCAAGGGGGGAGTCCTACTCCCACTGGGAGTAGGACTCCTCCTTTTCCTATTTGGAGAGGGAGTGGGAAGGAAGAGGAAGGAGGGAGGAAGGAAAGGGGGGCCGGCCCCCTTCCCAATTCATATTGGGCTTGGGGGGGGGGGGAGGCGCCCCCTCCCTTCCTCCTTTCCCATCCTTTCCACTAAAGCCCATTAAGGCCCATTTACCTCCCGGGGGGTTCCGATAACCTCCCGGAGCTCCGGTATTATCCCGATCTCACCTGGAACCATTCCGGTATCCAAATATAGTCGTCCAATATATCGATCTTTACGTCTCGACCATTTCGAGACTCCTCGTCATGTCTGTGATCACATCCGGGACTCCGAACAAACTTCGGTACATCAAAACACATAAAATCATAATATAACCGTCATCGAACTTTAAGCGTGCTGACCCTACGGATTCGAGAACTATGTAGACATGACCGAGACACGTCTCCGGTCAATAACCAATAGCGGAACCTGGATGCTCATATTGGCTCCCACATATTCTACGAAGATCTTTATCAGTCAAACCGTATAACAACATCCGTTGTTCCCTTTGTCATCGGTATGTTACTTGCCCGAGATTCGATCGTCGGTATCTCAATACCTAGTTCAATCTCGTTACCGACAAGTCTCTTTACTCGTTCCGTAATACATCATCCCACAACTAACTCATTAGTTGCAATGCTTGCAAGTCTTAAGTGATGTGCATTACCGAGTGGGCCCAGAGATACCTCTCCAACAATCGGAGTGACAAATCCTAATATCAAAATACGCCAACCCAACAATTACCTTTGGAGACACCTGTAGAGCACCTATATAATCACCCAGTTACGTTGTGACGTTTGCTAGCACACAAAGTGTTCCTCCGGTAAACGGGAGTTGCATAATCTCATAGTCATAGGAACATGTATAAGTCATGAAGAAATCAATAGCAACATACTAAATGATCAAGTGCTAAGCTAACGGAGTGGATCAAGTCAATCACATCATTCTCTAATGATGTGATCACGTTAATCAAATGACAACTCATGTCTATGGCTAGGAAACTTAACCATCTTTGATTCAACGAGCTAGTCATGTAGAGGCATACTAGTGACACTCTTTTTGTCTATGTATTCACACATGTATCAAGTTTCCGGTTAATACAATTCTAGCATGAATAATAAACATTTATCATGAAATAAGGAAAAAATAATAACTTTATTATTGCGTCTAGGGCATATTTCCTTCAGTTTCTACCACCTTCAGGTAGAAAAATCCAGAGATCATATGCTGTTCATAACCATGCAGCACGCTAGTTTCCATTCTAACCGCCAGCCGAAAAGCAAGCACGAGATCAATCTTATTTGATCAAAATAAAGGGCGGAAAATTAAGCAACCAAAATTGGTACGATTCAAGCGAGTAGTGGTCAAATATTGCCTAATTGACGATTTTTCTCATCCATTCGAGGAAAAACAAAGCTTATCCAGATGGAATCCATGAATTATCTGCCTCTGATTCGACCCAACCATCTCCACCGTCGATGGGCCGGAGGGCGTCTTCCCCTAACATCGCTTCTTAATCCCAGATTGAGGGGGGGGGGGTCATGTGGCGGTGGCACGGCACCGCCGACAAACGGAATAGGGTTGGAGGGTGGAGGGCACGACGGCTGCGGCGGAGGAGGAGGCGGTGCAAGAGTGATTCGAGCATCTTCAGACAAGCTACTCCGACGTGTCTCCTTGTGGCCCCACTCGTCAGGACGTAACGGTCAAAGGAGGACCCGGCCCAAAACAGCCCCACTCATCAGTAGTTAATGGTCAAGCCATTGAGCCAACAACAAACGTCCAGTTTGACCATTTGTGAGAGTTTCAGACATGAGTGTGGGGAAAATTGTGCAAAAGTTTAGAGCGTGGGGACAACTGAGCACAACTAAGGAACCAGGGGCACTATCACAAAAAACCCTTTGTCTTATTATATTTCCATATTCATAATTATACAGTATTTATTCTATGCTTCAACTGATATGATCCAGGAATATGTGATTCAGTGGAAAACTCAAATGCACGTGCGGAATGATAAACGGTTAAATAAAAGGTTCCTAGTCTTGCCTCTAGGACTAGCTAAAGTGTTGTTGGTGATCACGTTTTTCGGATCTTAGATATCGTTAAGTGTAATGATAGTCCTAAAACAACATTGAGATTATGACGTTAGAAGAACGATCATATTGAATTGACCCAAACTTGTCCATTATAAATTGAGTTAATATCATCTGTAATCAAAGAGCAATCAACTAGGGAAAACATTATCCATATGGGGCATTAATTGTGAATATTTTTTCATTTATTACATATCTCAAATATTATTAGGGCATTACTACTCCAAGATTTTGGTAATAATACTAGGAGGTGGTATAGTTATTGTATCTTATCTACTACAAGGGTAACCAATCAACTAGGGTCAACATTATCCATATGAGACAATAATTGTGAAGATCTTTCCATTTATTACATAACTCAAATATTTCGTGGCATTAGTACTTCAAGATTTTGGTAATAAAGACCAAGAGGCGGTCGATTATTATATCTTATGCAATTAATACAATGACATCTTTTATTCTAGCAATTAAATTTATTGCTCTTATTGAATGACAACCATTCATTTCATGATAGTTTCCTAACATTATAAATATGATGGTAGACACATTAACAAATTGAACATTTCATATTTCCACCATGAAAGAAAATCCATCTATTAGTGTGACCATTCTCTTAGCATATCTTATTCTAGCCATCGGAGGAAAAGAAGTAAAGTGTATCAGACGAGAAGAAAATACTAGCGGGGTCCCATTGAATCAAGAAGTCAATAAGACTATTCTGGTATGTATGAATTCATCTTAGTTTGTACATCTGTAATCAATTTTTTGATTATGAAGTTGAGGAGATGCCGAAAAAGGTTGACGGAAGAGATGTTTATGACTGCATCGATGTGAATCTACAACCAGCCTTTAGCCATCCACTACTAAAAGACCACAAAATCCAGGCAAGTTTTGATAATCAATATATTATAACATTCATGTAGTACCTAAGTAAAATGTAGATATTCATGTCTCAATCCATGCAGGAACGGTATGTTATTTGAAGTAAAAGTGGAAGATTGGTAGCTAATATATATAATCATGCTAGCAATTATTTGAACTTTAGTTTTTATTCTAATACTTCATAAATAAGCTTTCACTACACATCTAGCGTTCTAAAATTTCACTCTGTGTTATCTTTATTTCATAGAAGAGAAATATAAAACATTTGGTACGATCACCAAGCAAGGCAAACTACAAATTCAACTAATTATGTGGATATATTTAATTGTGCATCATAACCCATAAACCTGAATATTTTTTATCATATTTTGTCTTAAAAGTACATATTGATTTAACTTTCCCAATTACAGATGGAACCAAGCTCTTTCCCACTGAGTATTTCTACCAAATCTCCATCGATGGATGTCATCCCACAAGCCCAATTGCCCTTGATTGAGTGCCCTACAGGAACGATTCCAATATTGCGCAACAACAGAAGGGTCCACACGCCAGTAGAAACTATTGATAAAGTGATTACCAATGAAGAACATGAGGTGAGTTTTTAATATAATTTTTGAGTGATTCGGTTATAATGGTCGATTATAACAATATAAAATTTTCTTTGTAGTTCTTAAATGCACAACAATTTATTGCCATGCGAACCACATGTCAAAGCAATATTACCTAACAACAGTCTAGGATTTTATCGCATTAAATTCATCCTTTAGATGAAATTATGGTCCAAGGTAGTCAAATAAGTAAATGCAAATAACTTATTCTGTGAATATTTTTATACTTGACATTTTTGTTGCCACTGCAGTGGATGAAATTTTTCTCTAAATGTTTGGTCTATATTGACCTTAAATGCACCATTTAGTGATGTCCACCAAAATATTATTGTGATATGATGTCAATCTTTCTTGTTTAATAAGCATTAGTATTTTCATTGTAAACAAGTCAATATCTTGTTTCGGCTTGCAGGTTGCTGGAGTAGAGTATTATGATGTGCTATATGGAACGCGGGCTAAAATAAATATCTATAATCCTATGGTGAAGAATAATAGTAAGGATCTAAGTGCATCGTGGATACAAATTAATAAGATAATAAAAGCAGGTGTTGCAGATGGGATCGGGGCTGGTTCTTGGGTATATCCAAGCTACAGTGGTGACAACTCTGCTAGGTTTCATGTTGCTTGGGTAATCCGTAACTATTTCTCTGGATACACATTCTTCAATTTAATATGAATAACTTATAATGATATAGTTTATATTGACGTTGGAACACATTTATGTAAAGGTTGATGGCTTAAAGACTTGCCCTGATCATGATTGTGGCGCTTTCGTGCAAGTTAGCTCAAGTGTTGGTCTAGGAGGAAGACTTAAACCACTTTCTGTCTATAAAGGACCACAATACATGATAGATGTTACTATTTTCAAGGTATTCTCATGTAAATAATTTTTTATTCTTGTATTTTCTTTTTTCGTATGAAATACATGAATTATATTTTGATGAAAACTTGAAGACATTGGCTCAACCAAACTTATAGGTGTCAAACCATAAGATAACACAATCTTACTAAGAACCTTTGATCATAGAAAAATATTTTAGCATAGAGGGGAGACTCCCAAATATATCTCTAATATTATGTTCATGTTAATATGGAATACAATTAAAAGGATAGTTTCACCTCACCACAAACATTTGATCGATTGTTATTCATTTCATCTATGTTGAAGCATTTACCATGAACCCTGATTTATTTTAGGATCCAGTGACTAAACATTGGTGGGTGGCTTATGGTCCACAAAACATACATATTGGATACTGGCCAAGAGAAATTTTCCATTTCATGAAGGATCAATGTAATTATGCATTATGGGGTGGATATGTTCAAGGTCCGACGGTGTCATCAGACTCTCCACAAATGGGTAGTGGCCATTTTGCTTCCGAAGGACTTGGAAAAGCAGCATTTGTGAGAAATATCGAAATTTTAAATAAGGAAAACAAGTATGTTATTCCAGATGACAAGAAATTTGGGCATGTCACCACCAATTTATCCAAATATACTGGGAAGGGTTATGTTGATGGACATAGTCACTTTGGTGTGCATACTTACTATGGTGGACCTGGTGGTTTTGTTTGAATATATATGTAAAATTATTAATAAAGTTTCCATAATCTAATTAATTTGTAAACTTGGACAAATTATTTTGTGATTTTATCATGTTAGAATGTATTTATAGTAGTGGATAAGTTGAGTCATCCAGCATTGTAAGTTAGTTTTGATTTCCTCGTATATACACCGTACCATGGTTTAGTGCTTCTTTTGATCAGAAAAGTGTTTTGATGCCGAATAAGAATAGGAGAGACAAACCTATTAATGGCACTATGTGTGAACTTCACTTCCCTGATAGGTGGACTATCTAGCGTGCCCGGGCCACCGTCATTGTGCGGAGGCCGTTGCCTCGCACCTACTCATGAAGCCCTAGCTGGCACCGCGCGAAAAGGCTCTTGCGAGTGCTTCTTTCGGGTGAAGTGAGCCTCTGAGCCGTCTGTTCGGCAGTGGCTTGCCGTGAGGGTCTCTCAGGGTTTTTCGCCATCCAATCTACCCGAACGAGCGAACCCGGGCGACCCGGCAACGTGGTCCATGATGGGCGTACATGATTGTGGTGCTTTTGGGTCCACTGTAATGGGACATCGTCGGACGCACCCACGCGTGAGGCCCCATGCACTGTTCACACACATACTCGCCAGCAATTGGCCGGCCGGTTAGAGTGATGTCCACGCCTTCACGGCTCGCGCGCCTGGCCAACTAGTCCGAGAAAGCCAGCCTGACAGGGCAGTCCCTTCCGACCATTATGGAACAACCGAGGCATCCGACTAAGGTTGTTCCAGCCAGATTGGTGTCACGGTGGAGAGAGGCACAACCTTGCTCAGTTGATAGGTCATTTTGTTTTTGTGGGTGTTTTGGTCCTTTCATTAAGTCGGTTAAGATTTCCTAGTTCATTCTTTTACGCCGCACATTGTGCACCGCCTACTTTGGGCTCTCTTTCGTTTCGTTTTCTCTGGTAGGTGATTAGCGCGTCTTGGTGGGGGCATTTTTGGCGTGACAGTTGTAGGCGCAGCTCCAATGGTGCATGCTTGAGGCCATTGTCATCAAGGCCTTGACGCATTAGCAAAGGTTTTTAGAAGAAAAGGGCTCGAACGCCCCGGTTCCATTGCATGCAATGAAACCACCGAACATGTTTTGTTTTGGAGCTACAAGGCGCGCGGGGAAAAACAGCAGAGACGCTGCCCCAGCAAAATGAAAACACCACACAGTCTACGCTCCCTTAAGGAGCAAAAGAGACAAAGAGCAGAAAGACCACACCCAGTACAGGCTACAACCAGCAAACATATTTCAGAGTTTAAGGATCACGCCCATGTCTTCAGAGCGAAAAGCCACCCCCGAAGCAAGGAGTCCTTCCACCGCACTGGTTCAGTCCTAGCCAGGGTCTGGCCAAACGAGAAGAGGCGGTGCTCGCGCCAAATGCTCCATCCTTTGTACCAGGAGACGACATCTCCTCTGGACTGTATCCGCACACTTGATCTCCCACAAGGTTAAAAAGGAAGCTGTCTTTTGCCACATAACCTGCATACCAAGCCAGGGCTCATCATTAAAGTAAATATCGTTGCGATACCTCCAGAGAGCCCATAATGCAGCTGCATGAAGCATAATATCTGCAGTTTTGTTGTCATTTCTAGCCCACCACTCAAGGAGCCCATGCGAGTTAAGCTCAATGTTGCATCCCATGGGGCTAAAGATCTCTCTCCAGAGTTCTCTCGCAACAACGCAATAAAAAAAGATGATTAACCGATTCTGCTTCATTATAGAATAGGCAGGTAGGATCAGCTACATGCTGCCTCTTCAGAAGATTGTCTCTGGTGAGTAGCTTGTTCCTCACAAGCAACCAGAGAAAGATCTGGATCCTCTGAGGAACATTAGCTTTCCAGATCAACATAATGTTGTCTGGAACCACTCCTCTAAAATTCACAAAATTATAATAAGATTTAACAGTGTATATACCCTTAGGCTCCAGATCCCAAATAATAGTGTCCTCACAATCATTTAAGCTCAGATCCTTGACTACACAAAAAATCTCATTCCAAGCAGTAAGCATGTCCGGCGAAAAACATCTCCTAAAGTTAATTTTCAGAGTCACGCCATCCCACACCTCACTGATGGAGACATTGGTAGTATTGGCAATATTATACAACTCCCAACAACTAGTTGCAAGTGTAGCATTGCCAGTCCACCTATCTTCCCAAAACCTAACACTCTTGCCATTACCCACCTTCCAGGAAAAGCCAATTTTTGCAGCTTTAATAGCCCAAAGAATGCCTTTCCAAAGGGGGGAAGCTCCAATATCAGGGCAAGCAAAAATGTTAGGTTTGCAAGTTTTATATTTGGCGTCAATGATTTGTTTCCAAATTTTACCATCATCGTTGAAATATCTCTTAGCCCACGAAGCTAGCAGGCTGAGATTCATATCAGCAATGTCAGGGATGCCCAAACCACCATACTGTTTTTTCAAGGCAATATTACCCCAAGCAGCTAGGTGGTATTTATGATGGCCTTCATTATCATCCCAAAAGCAGTGAGCAAGTTGAGAGTTGATCATGTTAGTAGCCCACTTAGGGAATTTAATAATTCCCATAAGATAGC
The DNA here is from genome assembly GCF_018294505.1 of Triticum aestivum. Taxonomy (NCBI): domain Eukaryota; kingdom Viridiplantae; phylum Streptophyta; class Magnoliopsida; order Poales; family Poaceae; genus Triticum; species Triticum aestivum. The sequence continues at coordinate 33,961,367 of NC_057799.1, forward strand.
AGGTGATTCTAGAAAGACAAGACTGGACAAGGGTAAGTCGTTTACCAGAGGAAAGTAATCTCCCTCTCCAACCGGCTCCTTTCTTAATAATTTTATCTACAGTGGGTTGTAAATCCTCTTTCCTAAGCTTATTATAGTGAAGAGGGGCTCCTAAATATTTGATAGGAAAATCTCCAAGCTTACACCCCAGGACCTGAGCAAATAAATTTGCTTCCTCACGGTCAATGTTAATAGGGACTAGATCACACTTGTGAAAATTGATCCTCATCCCTGATAACTGTTCAAAACATGACAGTAACCACTTAAGGTTTTTAGCAAAAGAAAGGTTTTTGCCCAAAAAGAGCAAAGTGTCGTCTGCATATTGCATGCTAATGATGCCTGCGGGATTTGTGACAGGGAAAAGGCCTTCAACTTTGTTATTGGTAGAGGCTTTAATTAAAATCCTAGTAAAGACATCAGCAACTAGATTGAAAAGGAGAGGGGAAAAGGGATGTCCTTGTCTGGCACCTTTGCCAGGGACAAAGAACTCACTGTTGCTGTCATTCACCCTGACACCAACAGAGCCTTTGAAAATGAGAGATTCCACTTTATCCATCCACTTATGGCTAAAACCCCTCCTCTTCATCATATCCATAAGGAATTCTCTATTAATCATGTCATAAGCTTTCTCATAGTCTAGCTTAAAAACGAAGCCAGACTGCTTGCTAGAGTGCACAGAATGGATAATTTCATGTGCAGCAATAATACTTTCAGCAATGAAACGCCCTTTAATAAAGGCTGTCTGGTTAGGAGCTATTAAATCATTGCAAATGGGGCCAAATTTGGTTGTGGCACACTTTGCAAAGATTTTAAAACTACAATTAATCGTGGCAAGAGGCCTAAATTTCTCCATTCTAACTGCATCAGCCTCTTTAGGAACCAGGGTTAGGAGGGAGAAATTAAGCCTATATAGGTCTAATTCCCCTTTCTCCCAATCCTGGAATAAAGCAAATAGGTTGCCTTTAATAAGGTCCCAGAATTGCTGATAAAATAAAAAAGGGAACCCATCTGGGCCAGGTGCTCCTTCAGCATATGAGCTGAAAACAGCAGCCTTAATTTCCTTCTCAGTAAAAGCAGTGTCTAAAATATTGTTATGAGCTTCTGAGACTAATTCATCCTCACTCCAAAAGTCATCTTTCAGAGTGATATCTATTTTATCTACAAAGCCAAATAGCTTTTTATAGTAACTAACAACAGTATTCATAATACCTTCTGGGTCAGTGACAATACCTTCATCATTTTCCAGCATCAGGATCTGCTTCTTCCTCCTTTTTAGGCTTGCCACAGCTTTAAAGTAGCCAGTGTTGAGATCACCTTCCAGGATCTCCCTCTCCCTGGACCTCTGTCTAGCTTTTATCTCTTCTCTTTTTCAGATATCATTCAGCTCACCTGCAATGTTTTTAATCCTCAGCTTAGAGTTAGGTGAGAGAGGTTGAGACTCAGCAATAATATCAAGGCAGTTATATTCAGCCACCAAGGCTTGTTTCTGCCTTTTTTTGCTCTGCCTCAAAATTAGCACACCAGCCTTTAATAGCTTTCCTGGTATTTCTAATATTAAACTGCCAACTATCAATAGCTTTGGTAAAGCAACATTTAGTGCTCCAGGCTTTATGAACTACTTCCCTAAAGCCATCTACTTCAAGAAACCATTTCTCAAATCTAAAAGCTTTCTCTTTAGGGGGGAGAAAGCACAAGTATTCAATACCAGAGGGGTGTGATCACTTCCAACCCTAGGAAGAGCTCTGAGCTGAACATTAGGGAAAGATGTTGCCCAATTAGTGGACATGAAAACCCTATCAATAGTGGCCATAACCAAAGAGTCTTGATTATTGCCCCAGGTGTATTTCCTGCCATTAATTTTCAGCTCAAGAAGACCAAATCTATTAATCCAGTCATTGAACAAGTCTGCCCAGTGCTGGTTAATCAGACGAGTGTTTTTCTCACTGGCCTCCCTAATCAAATTAAAATCCCCACCTACCAGAGTTGGACCAGTCCACCCAGTAAGCAAGTTGTGCAATTCATTGATGAAATCTAGTTTGTACTGTTCATAAGCAGGACCATAAATGGAGATCAGTCTCCAGGAAGACCCATCTTGCTTGTTTTGGAGTAAGCAAGAAACACTGTAAGTGTGTGTATCACAGCAAACGATGTCAAAGAGATCTCCCCTATTACTAGGATACCTCCAGCAGTGTTATTAGCAGGAAGCCATTTCCAAGTATAACAAGATCTAATGTCAAAAGCTTCTAATTGAAGAGGGGTAAAGTCTTCTTTCTTAGACTCAGAAATACTAATAAAATCAGGCTTATGAGCTAGAATGAGCTCTTTCAGTTTATTACATTTGATGGACCCATTCAGGCCTCTAATGTTCCAAAATAGGCCAACCATTTAACAATAAAATCAAGTTTTCTCCTACTACTAGTATTTGAATGTTTGACCTCAATCCAGGGGGAATCTAGTTCTGTGTCCACATTCATATGTGGGCCAGCACCAGTTTCAGACTGGGTCCCTGGATTTGTGGATATCAAATTAAATTCTTCTCTAGATACATCTATGTTTGCTGGAAGAAAAACTTCAGGATTATCTTGATTAAACTTATCAAGTCTCTGAAGCTCAATGTTCTTGATCACAGCAATATTATTAATAATATTGCACCCACTAGAGCTCAAATTAATACCTGAGCATTCAGCAGTGGAGATAAGAACATCATCATCCAGACAAGCAAAAAAGATTAGCAAAGGTTTGGATGTGTAGAGTCTTTCGGTGTAGAACCTTGCCAGCGATCGACCACTTCTGCGGGACTCCCTCCTCGAGATCATCAACCACCAGAGGTGTGGCTTCTTCCTCGGTGAGATCCAGCTTTCCCATGGCCTCCTCCATCCTCGCCCTCGCCGCCCTGGGAGAGTGCGCTCCCCCCGAGCTTCCGCTTGGATCTGCAGACGTCGCCATCTCCCATACCAAAATATCTGACGCCCCGCCGACGAGGAGTCAGCGAGCGCCGCCGTCTCTCCACCGAAACCCTAATCGCCTCTCGAGGGGCTCCTAGTTTTCGGGGAAGACAGCTTTGTATCCTGACTGCGCCATACGCGGGTCTCCTACGGATAAACGCTGCGAGCAGTCGCGCTGGATTGGTTTCGCTCGTTGCAGCGGCCGAGCGTGAAGGAGTCTTCTCGTATGTATAGACGTATAATTTGAGATGGGTGGAGAAACCAAACCATACCAAACAGCCAGCGATCTCTCTCTTGGGGTAGGCGCGCGGACGTGAACGAAACAGCAGCATCCATCGTACGTGTTAAATACAAACTTTTGTACGCACGCACGCACGCACGCCATATCGACCGGGTTCCAAACAAATCCGCGACCTGATCAATTCTCAACTTCCGAGCAAAGGATCAATTCAAGATGGCAACACTGCGTCGCGACGGCGGCGGCGACGACCGTCTGAGCGCCCTCCCGGACGCCACGCTCACGCACATCCTCTCGTACCTCCCCACCGACCAGGCCGTCCGCACCAGCACGCTCTCCCGCCGTTGGCTCCACGTATTCACCGCCGTCCCCGTCGTCGATCTCGCCGCTCCGCCTCGACTACCCTGCCGCGTCGACGACACGGTCAACAGGGTGCTCCTCAGCCGCGACGGCGCCGCCCCCATCCGCTCCTTCCGCGTCGTCGGCTTCCGGAACACCCCCTCAGGTACCCTCATCTACCAGTGGATCGCCGCCGCCTTATTCGGCGGAGCGGAGACGATCGAGTTCGACCTACCAACACCGGACGCAGACATCTGTCCGACTCCGTGGAACGGCGGTGACAGCAGAGCGTCGGTTTTCCGGAGCCGAAACTTGTGCACCATGCCACGCAACCTGTTCAGCAGCAGCGGCGCCGCCGCGCTACGCCACCTGCGGCTTGGCAACTGCAAGCTCGATCTGCCGGAGGATGAACGCTCGCTCTCCCTCGGCTCGCTGGAGACGCTCTCGCTCCGGCGGATCAACGCACCAGAGCACACGCTGCAGCGCCTCATCTCCGGCTGCCCTCGCCTCGCCGAGCTGACCCTGGACGAGTGCCCCACGGTGAGGCGCATCTCGGTGGTGCTCCTCCTGCTCCGGACCTTCACAATCCGCTGCTGCCACAGAGCCACCCGCGTCTTCGTCGACGCGCCGTCGCTGCGATCGCTCTCGTACAAAGGCAGCATGCCGACCGTGCTATCGTTACCAAACTGGGGAGGAATCGAGACGCTGTCCATGGACGTCTGCGAGACGGTCGACGCCGAGGACTCGGACAAGATCCGGCGAATGAGGCAGTTCGTGGACAGATTCCCCAACCTGACCTCCCTCCGCCTGTCCTCGCAGCGTGAACCTCCCTTCTTCGTCTGGCACCGCGGGCCGCTGCCGGGGCTCACACAGCTGGAGCTGACAGGCCCCTTCCGGAACCGCGGCCACATCGCCGCTGTCGCCGACATCCTCGACAGCACGACCAACCTCGAGGTTCTGACGCTGGTTATTGACCAGCCTCGGGCTGTCCAAGCATCAACCTGCAGAATCAAAGTGCCCAGGGATGTGCGGTCTTGTGCCATCGAGTGCTTCCGTCGGACCTTGAGGAGGATCCACCTCGTCAAGTATGGCGGAAACGCCACGCAGAGACGGCTCGCCAAGTTCCTGCTGGCAAAGGCCGTGTGCGCCGACGAGCTGCGTGTTACGTTTTCTGCGAGCGTCGTCGAAGGATCTGAATTCCAAACTTTGCTCATGAATGAGATGGTGGCATGGCGGCATAACCCAAGGACAAGGATAATCTTTACGTTTCAGTGATTACCCCTTGCTTGCAGAAGAAGAAGAAGAAAGAAGTGCTATGGGGAAACAATAACCATACATTTAGCCTGACAGAGTTGCCACTGGCGTAAGGTTAATCTAACGCGAATGTCTCGTTCCTTTGAGTAAACTCACCAAGTTCCCTGTTATCTAAGGTGCCTTGATATACCTTCTTTTTAATGAAACTACTACTTATCAAAGATTCAAGTCCTTCAAATACATTCGGTTTTGAGCTAGTCGGATCTTGTAAAAAAAATATGTGAATCTTGTTTTAGATCTTATTGAAATAAACATTCGTGTGTATCTTTAAAAAGTCTTTTCATCAATCTTAGTGTTGATGGATATTGTGGGGTGACATGCTTGAAATCGGTCTTTTGTGTTGGATAATTCATGTAGTCAGATCCTTTGAATCTACTCCCTCCGTCCCATAATATAAGAACGTTTTTAACACTAGTGTAGTGCCAAAAACGTTCTTATATTTTGAGACAGAGGGGGTAGTATTCATATTTTATAGGTTTTGAGGTGTGCTACGACCAGCTGAGCTCGAGCTCAGTCAAGGTATGAGCGAGACTCGAGCATGCTTCCTTGTCTCATACTCCCTCTGTAAATAAATGTAAGAGTGTTTAGATCACTAAAAATAGTGATCTAAACTCTCTTATATTTCTTTACGGAGGGAGTACGTGATTCTAGGTTCACTCAAGCAAGGCTCAATCCTTTGTCAAGTCTAGCTGACATTTGCTTGCATGAGTTCGGCTCATTGACAACCCTAGTACCCATGGTAAGAAAATCTCTGCACTTCTATTTTTATTGCTTCACTCCCTTGCAACACAAGAAAGTTATGGATGCTGCATATCAACTAGTAGCCTCGCCTCAGGCTGCTGCGCCAAAAACCTACAATTTTAAGCTAATTCTGTTAGACGTTTTTTACTATATTTTGATATGCTTGTGGCCTTGTACTGAACCAAAAACAGTCCACTGTTTTGTGGGGACGTTTTTTTGTCGGTTTGAACCAACTTCAACCCAATATAATTGGAATTTCGGATAATCTTGTGAGACTTTTTCTACTGAAGTGGAAGAACACTGACCTTATCGATCTTGCAAGGCTTTCATACTCAATTCTAGGAACTTTCAACTTAAATCAAGTTCTATCCAACAAATCAATGACACACTAACAAAGTCCATTTTCTCCTATTAGAACTTAAATATAGAAAGCTTCAACCAGATTCATGAAAAACTGAAAACCAGCTTGAAAATTTAATTGAAATCCATGTCTTTCTTCCCCTTAATATCCCTCAACATGCCCTAGGTAGATTTTGAGTGCTAGGAACAGCTCCACCGCTGATCCTTCTGTGATGGAAATCCCTTCGCCATGGCTACACCATGCTTGGCACACAATAAGGAGGGAGACAATCTGACTTGCAAGGGACATGTGTCATAATGTAGTGTGTTCAGTGATGTTAAGTTCTCACCTAATTATTGGTTGGGTGGCTCATCGGATTTTCAAAACCTATGATGTTATTACAATGTGCGTATGTTTCGTCTTCTGCTGTTCTACTATGTGATGCCTAGAAAAAAGTCGAGTATCAAAGATGGAGCGACAATAAGCAACAATTTCAAAGGATTTTGATGTGACTTCTAGATTATTCAGAGATAGGTATTTTTTTGTGCATAGGATAGATAGATATGTGCTGTTCTTATGTGTTAGTTTATTATTCTCTTGTGTAATTTATTTAATTAACAATAAGGTTGGGTTGCTTCTATTGAGAACACGTGATCATCAAGCCTTAGCTACTTCTTTCTATTCCATGTATCTCTACTCTTATCTTCTCTAATTCCATCTATTGATTAATCCTCAAATCATCCAGATCCTGATACAATTGGTATTAATATGTCCATATCAAGAGTTGTGAAAGTTCGTCAGTTGCAAGCGCAACCGTGGAAGACGTGATGAAAGGTCAAAATCAATCCTAGCACAACGTACAACATCTCTATTTATTTGTTCATGAAAAACACAATCTGTATCAACACGGGCGTAAAGAAAATTGAATGAAGATGGGCAATTAACTTCTGACTAGATGACCGCAGCGTAAACAGTCGACCAGCCTCGTCTCTAGTGAGTGTCGGGATCTTATTTTCTCATTTAATTAGTGGGCAACGTGGGACTTAAAGACACCTTACAAATACGATGTTTGGTATTTTGTAGATTCATCGCCAAATACCTAGACAAAAGTGAACAAGCTAGAAAATGGAGCTATAAAGCAACAATTTCATAGGGTTTTGAAGTAACTTTTGTTTTTGTAGGAGACCTTTGTTATTTATGTATGTTTTGGTTCACTGAATTCAATCTAGTGATATTTATTTAATTGATAATAGAACTGGATTTTTATATTAAAATTCTAGGGACAACGATAATGAGTAAACATTAGCTCAGGCGTTTGCTCCATGGAAGGTCATATGTAGCAACGGGAGCAAAATTTCCATCAGAAGTCTAGGGAGCATGCGGGAAAAAAGGTGAAACGGGTTTGATCTAGTTAATTGTCTTTTACGTAAAATTTCCATTAGAAGAAAACAATGCTTTTGTGATAACCAAAAAAGAAAAGAAACATAAATTTGCCAGCAAAAGAATGCATAAAATTGCAGCCTAAACTGCAATAACATGGCAAATTTTGGAAAAAAATCCTGTAAACATGGTGCATGTCCTACTATACCTTGCGGCGACCGGATCAATATTTGGGCGGTCGCAGCCAACCGCCGGATATGGGCATGGCGGAGCCAAATGGACTCCACTTTAGATTAGGTTTCACGGGCATGTAATATTATGGATTTGATGATTCACAAATAGGGTATCCGGTTATGAAAACGATTTTTAGTATGTTGTCCGGTCAAAGTCCGTGGATGCCCGGGTGCATGAAGGCGGAATTTGCGTTGTGGTTGTATATCCTCTATCAAGCGGACTTGATCCTAAAAAAAATGACAAGCAGACTTGTACTCCTACTGCCCTACACGTTGTTTAGAATACTTGTACACCTATATAAAAATCCCATATAAAAACGTGACCCTAATACAATGTGTACATCATCCGTTTTTATTTTGAGAAAAACATAACGTACATGAAATCGTCAACGCAGGCGACAACATCGAACATATATAGCCTTTCCCAAGATATATTACCAAATTCAATTCATCGTAAACAACCGATCTACTAATACATACATTAGCCCTAACATAGCAGGCAGCCGCCGGTCCACAGTCGATCACGTCATGGATACCAAGAGGAGACGGCCCGAACGCGATCGCCTCAGCGACCTCCCCGACGACATCATCGGCCACGTCCTCTCCTTCCTCCCATCCCAAGAGGCCGCCCGCGCCGCCATCCTCTCCCGCCGCTGGCGCGGCGCCTTTGCCAACGTCCACACCATCTCCTTCCAGCAGGCGCCGAGCGACCACGAATCCTCCGACGACGATTCGGACGGTGACGATGATGTCCCCCGCAGCCCGAACAGGCGGCTCGTCGACTGGATCAACAACGCGCTGTTGATCCGGAGACGCTGCGGCGGCAGGGACGCACAGCTGCGCAGCCTCTGCGTGGAGATGTGCCGGTACGATCCGCGGGACTCTTGCTCGGTGCACGACTGGGTCACCTACGCCCTTGGCCATGGCGTCGAGGAGCTCCAACTCGAACTTCGCAGGCGCGGGGACCGCAGCCACATCTGCCAAAGCGATAATTCGTCAGACTCTTCAGATTGTGAATCAGACTATTCAGATTCTTCATCAGGCTTTTATGATTCATCAGAATCAGATTCGGCCGACAGCAGCAGCGTCAGCGGCTACGAATCATCTGACGATGGTGCCAACGTCGGCGGCGATCGTGCTTTTCCGGCAAGGCTCTATGCGTGCGCTAGCCTGCGAGCACTGCACCTCTCCTCCTGCTGGACGCTCGAACTGCCATCCACCGTCCATCTCCCGTCCCTGGAGACACTGGCTCTCAGCAACATCAGTTACGCGAGTTCTGGGGGAGACATCCAGCGGCTGATCTCCGGCTGCCCGCGCCTCGCCGACCTGACGCTCGAAGCCTGCGACAGGATCACCAACATCACCATGCCGCCAGAAACGCGCCTCCGGAGCTTCGCCTTGCGCTGCTGCCAACGCTTCCGTGGCATCACCCTGGACTTGTCGGAGACACGAGAGTTCGAGTACAGAGGCCGGCAGCCCGACGCTTCTCAGTTCACGCTCGTCGGCGGCGCGCCAACAAGAATTGTTTCAGCCAAGATTCACGTATGCGGCAGGAGGATCGACCTTGAGAGGCTCCGAGAGTTCCTTCTCCTGTTTGCGAACGCCGCGCACCTCCAACTCGGATGGCCCGACAAGCAGTCCCGATCCGACTACGATGATTTCTTCGCTCAGTTCCCTCTGTTCCACAACGTCACGAGGCTCGAGCTGGCAAGCCGTTGCAAGCATCAGGGTGTCGTCCTCACGGTGGCCGGGATCCTGCAGCAGACGCCAAACCTGACCGTTCTGTCGCTCAACCTCGGCGACGACAGGAACAGAGTCCTCCTGGATGACCAGGACGTCGCTGTGGATGTGCCGAAGGTGCCGGTGCCGTGCTTGGGGGAGAGGCTGAGGGAGGTGAGCGTGGAGCAGTACGAGGGGGCCAACGTGCAGAGGAAGCTGCTCCATTGGTTGCTTACCGGCGCGCTGGTCGTCGAGTCTGTACGCGTCGTGTTTGCCAAGGGGGGATACTCGGTGCTCGATGAGTTGACGACCGAAATCAAACATTGGGCCGCGAATCCGGCTGCCATAGTTTCATTTTTGTGACCATATATATGTTCCATTAACTTTTTCTTCAATTTCTTGGTTTGTGTTGCAAACGGAATTTCTACTTCTATAGTGTGTAAAGCCTAATTAATGGCAGGGTTAAACTAAATATATATACGGCAGAAGCTATGGTATAGTTTTGCTCAGCTTTTATAAACAGCAGCAGCAGAATTGTGAGTTAATTTTTGCGTCTTGCCTTGCGAACAAAGTGTTTTAAGGATGCCCGAAGTAATTTGTAGCTTTGTTCGTTCATGACATATTTGATTGTGCTGAAGTAATCCCTTTTAGTCTTCAGGTGTGAAGTGTGGAACCTCTTAGCACAGATCAGTTTACCTGATCAGTACCACTTAGGCCATGTTTGGTTAATCCCCTCCACAAGAGGATTGTGGGTTTTTAGGATGATTTTGACTTGCAAGGGATTTAATCCCTCTCAATTCCTTTCAGTTCCCTTCAATTCTCGCATGGTGGGGGTGTTCTACGCTCGGCAAAAAGTTGTGGCCGATCTTCACAGATGGACGGGGCAAAGCGAATAACAAACGGTCACGATACCTAGTGTGGCCTATTTGACGAAGCTTCTACAAGACCTCCCATCCTCGGATCTAGAGAAGAACTACTACCTTAGTCCCATTTACAGGGCGGGTGGAAATACATGGGCTAAGCCTAATTCTCATGCTTGCAAGCATTCCTAGTGGTCTGGGATTAATCCGGAATTTCACGGAGTCTCCAAGCCTAATTTCAAATGTCGGGTTTGACTCCGAGGCATTGAGGAGCGTGCAAACTGACCAGGTTTGCCTCCATGGTGTGTAGGAGCGTGTGTCACATTTTCAGGAACCAAGGCTGGGGCTTGCCTCTGTCCAAGGGCTTACTTCCTTTGGTATTGCCTTAAGAGTTCTCCGATGCTTCCTGATCCTTGTCTTCCGAGTTGCCATCTATTCCTTCGAGTTGCAACTTCCAAGCCTTCATTGCTAAGTACATGAAATGTCCATTCCTTAGGTAGGCATCACCACCAAATTGTACAAGCCGTCAAGATGTAAGAGGTGTACACAAACCTAGACGGTCCCTTCATAGGGAAAATTATATTTCTTTTACCATCCTGCCACAACGATTTTCTATGCCCTACATATATCTTCCTTATCT
>NC_057799.1:33972515-33979642 GCF_018294505.1 Triticum aestivum
AATAATTTGAAATAGAATAAACTGAAACAAACACAAACAAAAAGTAGTCTTGATAAAACCCTTACATCAAGACATTTCTAATTCGTCATTGTCTCTAGTTGCAGCTTTCTCATCATGATGTTCCTCTATAGGAACTTGGAGATATTGAAGAGCCGCATGAGCTGTTATGTTCATCTCAACTGGTGAGGACCTAAATAGTTGACATGGGACACACCCCTGACAAGGATGCCAATTGAATTGTGTCATCATCGATACCGCCAAGTAGGGCGGAGCACGAGGCGACAACCCGCCGAAATAGAAGCTATCAATCCATAGGACCAAACCCAGACACCTGGTCCTATGACAGCTGTGTCGGCCTCGACGACCACACCAGAACGGTGACGGCTGTATGGCAATTGTCTCCACCATTAAGACTTGGGCGCCAAGGACACATGAACTTTAGTTAGCTGACCAGCACTATATGGTTGTGTTGCTACTTTTTGTGCCACAAATCTCCTTCTAACTTAGTGAATATATACATGCGGCTGTCATATCTGGTCTCAAAAAAAAAATTTCCAAATGTAGAAAATCACAAACGACTACACTTAAATTACTGGACAGTTTTAATTATCATGCATGCTACATATGAAGATCATATCTCTCTCTCTCTCTCACACACACACATAGCGGCCACTCAAGCAAATGAAGACCATTCTGAATATCTAACACTATACGGGTTTGTCGATCGTCTTTCATTTCAATAGATAAGTGTATGGATCACACATCAAAGGATTTCCACTACATAATCCAAGAACGGACCTCCACTCATGCTCAGTTCAGGTTGTAGAATAATTAGATTAGGTAGGAAAACAAGATCGGGCTGCAATTGCTCGCCTCGATCGTTTACATTCACTAGTAGAAAAAGGGCCTTTAGACCCGGTTCATAAGGGCCTTTAGTACCGGTTCTAGTGCCGGGAATAAAGGGTCGTTACTAAAGCCTCCCCCTTTAGTCCCGGTTCTTACACGAACCGGGACTAAAGGCCCTCCACATGGCCGCTGCCTGGAGGTCCACCTTTAGTCCCGGTTGGTAACACCAACCGGTACTAAAGAAAATTTTATGATTTTTTTGAAAAAAAAAATTGAATTTTTTTTTTGATTTTCAAATTTCTGAATTATTTTAACCTCTAATCTTTAATCACCCCTCATCACTGCTCAATTTAACCTCTAATCTCTAATACCCCTCATCATTCCAAATCATCTAACTTCCCGGACAGTCACCCATCCTCTCACTACTCCAACCTGAGCACGCTTAACTTCCGGGTTCTATTCTCCCTCGTTTCCAAGTCTGCACTTGTCGTTTTCACTAGTAGAAAAAAGGTCAAATGTCAAGCACATTAGTGCCGGTTTGCTTTTGAGCCGGCACTAATGTGTGCATTAGTGCCGGTTCCAACGGCTAGCCAGCCGCTTTCATTAGTACCGGTTCGTGGCCGACCTTTAGCCCCGGTTCGTGCCACGGACCGGTACTAAAGTGAGTGGTGGCAGGATGTTGTCAGTACAGGGCCCCTCCAGCACCTTTAATACCGGTTCATGGCACGAACCGGTGCTAAAGGTCGTCCTACATAAGCCCTTCGTCCACCCGAGCTCGCTCTATTCTTCCCCTTTCCCCTCTCCTCTCTGTTCTTCCCCTCTTCCTCTCGAGCTCATCACACATTTTGCCCAAAATTTGTCAAGATTTGAAGGCCCCCATCCATTCAAATGATCACAAAGGTTAGCAACTTTGTCCTTTCATCTCTCATTGCTAGATTAGCTCTTGTAATGCTTTGTATAGTGATTAATTTATGAGTTTAGTAATTTGGTAGAAATTATATGTGCTAGTATTTGATTTATATGCAATTTGTGGTCAAAACTAACACTTAGTTTGCATATGTAGGTGCGGTTTACTTAGTGCCTTCTAAATCTCCGTCATAACCACAGTCGATCGCCCGCACCGTTCCGTCGCCGGCACCACCTTGTGGTGAGCCTCTTGTTCATGAATGTTTTACATTACCAAATTGATGTTTGTGTGATTTGGATATATAGTTACTCGTATAATTATCTTACCCGTACGTTGTTTGTTATACATAGTGCCATGGTTTTGATATCCGTCCCCGTCGGCCCTCGTCCTTGTTATGATTCGGATGTGGTATATTCTCTTTTAAAACTAGTTGTTGCATTTCGTGTTTATGACAAATTATGCCCATCAAGTTGACATAGATATTTTTGTCTAGGAGGTTTGTGAACCAGAAATTCCAACCGACCCTATTGTCGAGACGTTAAATTTAGTTGAAAGAGAAAACGAGTATTTGAAAGAAAAATTGAAAAGAATTGAGGGGGAGAAGATGGAATTGGAGTTGCATGTTGCCGATGTCGTCGATGATCACAAGATCAAGATGGAGAAAATGCGCTTGAAGATTAGAAAGATTAGTAAATATGCCATTGATAGTGAGGCTTGGTATCATTATGTTGTTGGATCAATTGTTACCTTAGTTGCGATCTTGATCGCATTTGTTGTTGCATTTAAATTCTTTAGTTAGAGAGTTATTTGTTTGTTGCATTTAAGTCTTGTATGAACTTTATGTATGAACTTGTATTAATTTGGTCTATTTCGGTGTTGTGTAATGAAGATGAGCCGACAATGGATGTACGATGACCGATGCTCTCCCGAGTTCATTAATGGCGTGCAAACTTTTCTGCTTGCGGCTGAGGCAAACAAGCGGGCGGATGGTTTTATGCCTTGTCCATGTTTAGTCTGTAAGAATGATCACAATTACTCTACGTCAAGAACCATTCATGTCCACCTGTTTAAGTTCGGTTTCATGCCCCACTATAATGTTTGGACCAAGCACGGAGAAAGAGGGGTTATGATGGAAGACAATGAAGAAGAAGAGGACGACGACAGCTATCCTGGCCATGGGTTCCCTGAATACGATGATACAACAATGGGGGAAGAAGCTGAGCTGGCAATGCGGGAAGAAGCTGAAGAAGAGGCATCAGATGAGCCCACTGATGATCTAGGTCGGGCCATTGCCGATGCAAAGAGAAACTGCACAAGTGATTTGGAGAAGAAGAAGTTGCAGCGCATGTTAGAGGATCACAAGAAATTTTTGTACCCGAATTGCGAAGCTGACAAGAAAAAGTTGGGCACCACACTGGAATTGCTGCAATGGAAGGCAGAGAATGGTGTATCTGACAAGGGATTTGGAAAGTTGCTGGTAATGATAAAGAATATGCTTCCAAAGGACAACGAATTGTCCGAGAGTACGTACGAAGCAAAGAAGGTTGTCTGCCCTCTAGGGTTAGAGGTGCAGAAGATACATGCATGCCCTGATGACTGCATCCTCTACCGCGGTGAGTACGAGGATTTGAACGCTTGCCCGGTATGCGGTGCATTGCGCTATAAGATCAGGCGCGATGACCCTGGTGATGTCGAGGGCGAGCGCCCCAGGAAGAAGATTCCTGCCAAGGTGATGTGGTATGCTCCTATAATACCACGGTTGAAACGTTTGTTCCAAAACAAAGAGCATGCCAAGGCAATGCGACGGCACAAAGAAGACCGTAAGAAAGACGGAAAGTCGAGAGTACCCGCTGACGGGTCGCAGTGGAGAAAAATTGAGAGAAAGTACGGGAAGGAGTTTGCAGATGACGCAAGGAACGTATGGTTTGGTCTAAGCGCAGATGGCATTAATCCTTTTGGGGAGCAGAGCAGCAACCATAGCACCTGGCCTGTGACTCTATGTTTGTATAACCTTCCTCCTTGGTTGTGCATGAAGCGGAAGTTCATTATGATGCCAGTGCTCATCCAAGGCCCTAAGCAACCCGGCAACGACATTGATGTATACCTAAGGCCATTAGTTGAAGAACTCTTACAGCTGTGGAATGGAACAGGTGTACGTGCGTGGGATGAGCACATGGGGGAAGAATTTGACCTAAAGGCGTTGCTGTTTGTGACCATCAATGATTGGCCCGCTCTCAGTAACCTTTCAGGATAGACAAACAAGGGATACCGCGGACTGTTTGGATGATACCGACAGTATATATTTGGAGAATTGTAGGAAGAATGTGTACTTGGGACATCGTCGATCTCTTCTGAGCAGGCATCCCGTAAGAAAGAAAGGCAAGCATTTCAAAGGTGAGGCGGATCACCGGACGAAGCCTCGGCACCGTACTGGTGCTGATGTACATGATATGGTCAAGGATTTGAATGTAATCTTTGGAAAGGGTCCTAGCGGACAACCTGTTCCAAAGGACGCTGACGTACGCGCACCCATGTGGAAGAAGAAATCTATATTCCGGGACCTGCCCTATTGGAAAGACCTAGAGGTCCGCTCCGCAATCAACGTGATGCACGTGACGAAGAATCTTTGCGTGACCCTGCTTGGCTTCTTGGGCGTGTATGGGAAGACAAAAGATACACCTGAGGCACGGGAGGACCAGCAACGTATGCATGGAAAAGACGGCATACATCAGGGGCATGCCAGCTACGCTCTTACCAAAGAAGAGAAGGAAATCTTCTTTAATGCCTGCTCAGTATTAAGGTACCGTCTGGCTCTCGTCGAATATAAAGGGAATAATAAACATGGCAGAGAAAAAGTTCCAGAACCTAAAGTCTCGTGACTGCCACGTGATTATGATGCAACTGCTTCCGGTTGCATTAAGGGGGCTTCTACCGGATAACGTTCGATTAGCCATTGTGAAGCTATGTGCATTCCTAAATGCAATCTCTCAGAAGGTAATCGATCCAGAAATCATACCAAGGTTAGAGAATGATTTGGTGCAATGTCTTGTCAGTTTTGAGTTGGTGTTCCCAGCATCCTTCTTCAACATCATGACGCACGTCCTAGTTCACCTATGCGAAGAGATTAGCGTTTTGGGTCCTGTATTTCTACACAATATGTTCCCATTTGAGAGGTTCATGGGAGTCTTAAAGAAATATGTTCATAACCGTGCTAGGCCAGAAGGAAGCATCTCCAAGGGCCATGAAAATGAGGAGGTCATTGAGTTTTGTATTGACTTTATTCCTGACCTTAAGCCGATCGGTGTTCCTGAATCGCGGCATAAGGGCAGACTGGATGGAAAAGGCACGCTAGGAGGGAATCAAAAAATATGTATGGACGAACATTCTCTCACTTAAGCACACTACACAGTTATACAGAATTCCGCCTTGGTGGCTCCGTATATGGACGAACACAAGAATTTTCTATGCTCCAAACACCCGGAGCGGTCTGATGACTGGATTACACGTGAACAAACCAGGAGTTTCGCCGGCTGGTTGCAGACACGTACCATGCATGAAGCCTCTATTGAAGATCATCAGTACTCGCTGTCCCAGTTACCATCTTCGAATATAATGATTTTCAAAGGGCACGAGATAAATGGTAATACATTTTACACGATCGCCCAAGATAAGAAGAGCACCAACCAAAACAGTGGTGTCCGCTTTGATGCAACAACCAAGACGGGAAAGGAAACATATTATGGTTACATAGAGGAGATATGGGAACTTGACTATGGACGTGATTTGAAGGTTCCTTTTTGTTTCGGTGCAAATGGGTCAATATGACACGATATTGGGTAATGGAAGACCCGCAGTATGGATGACAACAGTGGATCTCAACAATCTTGCGTATGCAGACGAACCATTCGTCCTAGCTAATGATGTGGCACAAGTTTTCTATGTGAAGGATATGTCTACCAAGCCGAGAAAAAGAAAAGATAAGGAAGCGAATGCATCATACGATGAGCCAAAGCGCCACATAGTTCTTTCTGGGAAGAGAAACATCGTGGGAGTGGATGACAAGACAGACATGTTAGAAGATTATGAAAAGTTTGATGAAATTGCTCCATTCACAGTGAATATTGACCCGAGCATCCAGTTAAATGATGAAGATTTTCCATGGCTACGGCGCAAAGGGACATACGCGAAGAAAAAGTTTCACACCCAAAGATCTGGGATGTGATCGGCTTCACTATCATCACTTTCTTCTGTGTTTCACACCCAGGAGGGAATCTCTGTAATAGTTAGGGTAGTTATGTGTTTTGGCATTTGAAACATGAACAAATTGTATGTGCAAACAAATTCTTTCATGCATTTACTGATTTTTTCAGCTAAATGACCCTGAAATTGAAAAGCATTTCAAATGAACTCAGAAAAGGTTGAAAGTTGACATGGTATCATAATTTCACCCACATAGCATGTGCAAAAAAGTAGAGAGGGTTACCGCAAAAACTGGATGCACTTCGTGTATAAAATGGACAATCTCTTTCCAAGTATCAGGGTTTCGGACAAAAACTCATCCGTTACAAAGGGATTTTATTTTTTAAATAACCTAAGCATTACCAAATTGAATATAATGATAAAACACACTAACATTAAACATAAGAAAAAAGAATCACTGAAAATCTGTTTTCAAAGTTAAGTTATTCACAAACTAGTGATTCACACAAATTTTAAATAATTCAAAATGTAAACTATTCAAATTTGTAAATTACCGTCACTAACAGAAAGTTTGTAATTTTTTGTACGTAAAGCAAAAATATTCCCAAAGAAACTCTAAATACAGCAAAAAAAAATAACTCACAAATAAATAAAGCAAAAAAATAAGAAAATAAAAAGGCCCACCTACTGGGCCAGAGCGGCCTGCATACGACTAGAAACCCAACCTGTAGTTGGGCCAAGATGCAGGCCGGCAAGCCCAGTAGGCCCACAGGCAGAGTAGGAGAGGTAGGCCCAGAAGGCCTCCTATTGAGAGGAGCTCAATGCAGTGCCCGCGTCGGGGCTTATAAACTGGTCCTGGCGCTCCTCAACTAGCGAGGTGGGACTAAACTTCTGCGCCGCTCGCCTGGCAGCGCACACCCTTTAGTACCGGGTGGTGGCACCACCCGGTACTAAAGGTGTGCGCTTCCCGCCGCTTGGCCTGGCCAAAATAGACCTTTAGTACCGGTTGGTAGCTCCAACCGGTACTAAAGGACCATCCTATATAAGAAACACATACGAAAATTTCTTCAGTTTCCTCCCACTTCTCTCTGCTTCATCGCCGCCGCCCCGTCCCGCGCCGTCGCGCCGTCCCCGCCGCCGTCGCGCCGTCCCCGCCGACTCCGCGCCGCCCCCG
>NC_057799.1:33979871-33990083 GCF_018294505.1 Triticum aestivum
GAAATGTTAAAGAAAAATTAGTTATACAATTTTAGTTATAGAAATGTTAGTTTTAGATATGGTCGATGTTTTTTTAGTTTATTATATTTTTAGTTATAAAATTTAGAATTTGCATATAAGAAATCACAATCCAATCATTTAAAAAATGTTACTTTACTTTTGCGGCATATAGTATTTGTTGTCGACGATGCCCGGCCCGCATCCTCGCCGTCGACCCGTTCGCGACGACGTCCTGCTTCAGAGGACCCATGTCCGGGATTGGGCTCCGCCGGGCTGGCACTGGGAGGTGCTACCTGGAGGGGCGCGACGCTTGGTGAGGAACCCGGCCTTGGGTCCCGTCGTCGACCCTGATCTCCTTTGGTGGCGTTCGGGTGGGCCACATTCAGTGCAGAGGGAGCCGGCCCCGCCGGAGGTGGTGCGTCGTCGTGTCAGGGAGGAGGACGAGCACGTCCATCGCTACATGGATGCTATGGACGTCAGGTTCTCCAATACCTGGCAGGTTCTTTGGGCAGATGACCGGAGATATGATCCTGTGATGGTTCCTTGTCTTTGGGTGTCCACCGCCCGCGCCCCAGGAACCGCGAGTGGCCTAGATTCTTCTATAGTATTCAATCTTTATTAGCTACCTAGCCAGTGATGTATTTGAGATTATATATTATTTGAGACGATGTATTCGAGATTATATATTATTCGAGACGATGTATTCGAGATTATATATTATTCGAGACAATGTATTCGAGATTATATATTATTTGAGACGATGCATATTATGTACTATATGATTCAGTTTTTCCTTATTGATTGCATTCATGCATTGTAATTTGAATACTAAATTGTTTTATATTTCTTTTGTATTAGTTAAATAAAAGCTATGGCGGACAATACCGGCAGAGAGGGAGAAGAGGCCCTGTTCGAGATCATACGCAGCCCTAGCAGGCCAGATGATCTGAATGAAGCAAATGACGGCTCCCAATATCTGAACAATACCGGGGAGGGTGATGATAAGATATTCGATCTCGACGACCGAGCTGATGAAGTCATGAACTATGATTATGATTATGATGACGCAGACAATGATTATGATGACGAATACAATGTTGATCTTGAAATAACAAAAACTACCGGCGAGGTATATTTATATAAGCAGGCATCTAGTGATCATCACATGTTTTTTTATTTGAAGATATATTAACGAATCGATCTTTCTTCTTCCAGCCCTCCGGATCGAGCAAATCTGCTTCTACAGACAGCAGGACAAAGCGCGGCCCGAGCAAAAAGTTGAAGGAGGGTGTAAAGTACAACATCGATTCCATTGAAGCTAGTGGCGAACCCCTCACGCCTAAGAACATTGCGAGCAAGTTTGTTCGTCAGTGCGGAGTTCTTGTGAAGGACCAACTCTCGATCTCCATTCAAGAATGGAAAGAGCCAAAAAACTAAACGCCCAGATGTTACTTGGGTCGACGACAGAGCAAAACAAAAGCTTTGGGAATCTCTAATGGAACATTTCACCCTACCAGATAATTTCACTGATGCAGATGTGCAGAAAGTCAAGGACGCTACTCTTAAGAAGATGGCAATTGCATTCAACACCCACAAGAAAACTGTATGGGCCAACTACCTCGCTGTAGAAAGGAAGACTCCAGAATTCAAGGGAACACTGGAGAAGCAAAGAGAACACTGGCCCGCTTTCGTGAAATTCAAGGAATCAGAATTATCTAAGGAACGGTCGAGAAAAAACAAGGCCAATGCCGCAAAAAAGACGCAGTTCCATAGGCTGGGTCCAGGTGGCTACGCGGTGGCAATGCCTAAGTGGGATAAGTCTGAGCAAGAGATGGAGGATGCAGGGGTCACTCCGGTTACTAGGAGCGGGCCCCCCAGGTGCAGAACTTGGATCTATGCGCATGGGGGGCGTTGGACCCGAAGACAGGCC
This sequence comes from Triticum aestivum, assembly GCF_018294505.1. Lineage (NCBI taxonomy): Eukaryota > Viridiplantae > Streptophyta > Magnoliopsida > Poales > Poaceae > Triticum > Triticum aestivum. Next base: position 33,981,802 of record NC_057799.1, read on the forward strand.
TGGTTTCGAAGAAGGCAAGTCTAAAAGGAGCAGAACAAAAGTTACTTGACGCAATAGAAGATGCTCGAAAGGGGGTGTTCACGCCCAACAGAGAGAACGACGAGCTTACACGCGCCCTGGGAAATCCTGAACACCCGGGAAGAACACGAGGCAAGGGCGTTATTCCCTGGTATGAGGGCTTTTCCGAATGGAACGACGACTACAGGACCCGTGCAAGAAAGAAGATGGAGGAGGAGAAGAAGAGGAAGCTGGAGGAGGAGCAGAGGAAGCAGGACGTGGAACGCCTTCAAGGCCGAGAAGCAAGGCACGCGGACTTGGCACTCAAATTCCAGCAGCAGGAGCAGCAGATCGACTCAATTAGCCAGGAAAGGGGGTCTCAGCAGCGGCAGCGGCAAGCGGATGATCATCCAGCATTGGATAGCACCGTCCCATCCATGCCGAGAAGCAGCGTTGGTTCCGCCCCGGGCGACGCACTGCTGGATACATACCCTGTGGATGACATCATAGAGAACACTAACTGTGAGCTACACTTCAAAATGAAGAACATATCCATGAAGGTGGCGAACACCGTTGCTTTTACAATTACCCCCGAAGCAACCTTCCATTGCGCCCCGATTCCAGCGGGCTATACTCGTGTCTTGGTTGATGAGGTGGTGGGCCCATATTCGGGGCTAGAGCTTGACATTCCTGGAGGTGACGACGAGCAAACACTGGGAGAGGCCATACATCGTATCATCCTATGGAAAAAGGACTGCATCATCTTTTGAAGTCCACCGACACCGCGTCTGCCGACTCCTCCTTGAAGTCCGCCACCGTGTCAGCAGACTCCCGCTCCTCCAAGTCCACGAACGCGTGAGCAGACTCCTGCTTCAAGCCCGGCACAACGTCAGGCCCCTCCTCCTGTTTAAAGTCTGGCGCCGTGTCAGGCCACACCTCCTGCTTCAAGTCCGGCACAATGTCAGGCCACTCCTCCTGTTTCAAGTCTGGCGCCGTGTCAGGCCACACCTCCTGCTTCAAGTCCGGCACAGCGTCAGGCCACACCTCCTGCTTCAAGTCCGGCACAGCGTCAGGCCACTCCTCCTGCTCCAACTAAGCCACGTCAGCCGTCTCCGCCGCCTAAGCAATCGCAGAAGAGACACGCCGCAGCTATGGTGCGTAGTGGTACGAGTTGAGGTAGTACATAAAGTACAGGAGGAGACAAGCGATATAAATATGGTCCAAGCAGCCTCGCTCCTCTTTCTCAGAGGCCTTACGACATGACCGAGGAGCAAAATGATGCAATAGTGCGGGCCGAAGTGGACGCTCATTTTCGACCGAAACCGGCAACGCCGCCGAGGGAGAAGGTGCCTGAGGAAAAGATTGACCACTTCATTCGTATGGCTAGACCACCAGCTCCCAAGCCTGTTGACTCAGACTATGAGCGCCAAATCAGGAAGGCACATCGAGCACGACTACAGAAAGAAGGGAGCTCGAGCTCGAGCCAACAAGCAGCTGTCAAAAAATGCGGGAAAACCGTTCCCCAGCTAGGAGAACAGGCGGCGCAATCGACCCCCCCGCTTGTTGTGCCAACAACACATGAGAGTACGCGCGCCCAATATTATTGTGGGCAAACCGTTTACGTTCCCGAGCTGGGCGATGTGGTAATAACCGAGGAGCATATAATCCAGGCTGAAATGCTCAAGATCACTGTTGGACAACTCCTCGATATCGAGCCCATGCCTCTGCTTAGAGTGGAGGAAATAAAACGGAAATATGTCTGCGGCGAACCTTTGGTCGAGCCCGAGGAGTTCAAGAACCTCCCAACGAGAATGTATTAATTGCATGATTGGTGCATGAAAATTAACAAGATTTCCAATCGAGAGTCCCTCATGGTGCAAGTCGAGGAAGATCATTACTTCCATAAGAAAGCTCTGGCCGTTGAGTATTCAGAAGTATTTCAGTTATTCAATCAAGATGCACTCGACAAATCTATCGTCAGTTGCTATTGTCTGTAAGTGATTTCTTTCTGTAATTTAAGTCTCAAGCTAGCTCTAGTGCTCATTGATTGATCATTAATTACCTGTAATTATATATCCTCACTATATATTCTTTTCTGTGGTATTATGCAGGATGAAGATGTATGAAATGAAAAAAGCTGGACGCTATGGCATTGGGTTCATTGACCCAAATACCGTTAATGAATACACATGGAAATTGGAATGGTGTAGACAAGATGTAGAGAAAAACATGGTAGAGTTCTTGAAGCGCCTCAATAGCAATGAAGATATACTACTTCCTTACAACTTCAAGTGAGTCACACTGTCTTATACTAAAAATTCTGTTTTTGCTTACTAGCTACATGTTAATAAGTGTATAGGGTTTAGGGTTATAGTTGATTAGTGTTATGCACATGCCCGCTTAATTTATACATGCAAACGTATGCGCAAGCAGCTTCCACTGGATCTTGTTAGACATTAAAGTTGACGAAGGAAAAGTTGAAGTACTGGACTCACTACTTAAAAAAATAGTGACTACAGCATCGTGAAGGGGATAGTCGACAGGTTATTTCAATCATTATTAACTATATCTCAGCCTATTTAGTTCGTCATTTCCTGATATGAACTATTTTTAATAACTCCTTTATTAATTTTCTTTGCCGGCGGGTAGGGCTTGGGCAAAGTACATCAAGGTGACTTCAGGAAAATGCCGACAAAAGCTATGTTGGTATCGACCCAAGGTAAGTAATTAAGTAGTACTAGCTAGCTACCATCTTTTTAATTCTTGTTTCAATACCATTAATTAATTAACATGCTTGATTAATTATTATCTGATTAAATTCTATTGTCGTAAAGGCCCTGAAGCAGGCGCTGGGGACTGAAGTGTGTGCATACTACGTTTGCGAGAACATTCGCATGATGGCATCCGAAAGGAGCAGATCTGATAGACAGGACTGGGTACGTTTGCCAGAACACTATTCACAAATCTTACATGATTGTAGATATCTAGTCACACAACTAATACACATGCATATTGATTTCCTTCTTAACAGTTCAAAGAGGTGCGGGACAAGCTCCTATCAGAGGAGCGCATACGAGCACTTCAAGAGGAAATAGCGGGATTTTTGCTCGACCAGGTCATAGATCACAAAGGAGAATACTATTACCCGCTATCGCCCCCATGAACCACTTGTCATCGTGCTCCGAAGGCACCAAGGCAACATGTAGGAGAAATTGTATATATATACATGTGTATGTGTGAATAATTAATGGTGGTTGTGTGACATTCGATTATATATATATGATCAGTTCTACGAGAAAATCTATTTATATATATGCATAACGTGTACAATATGTAGTATCGTAAAATACCAGCAAACAAAAAGAATTAAATGGAAAAAACAAAATTAATGGAAAAATAAAAATTAAAACCAAACCCCCCAAACATTTAGTACCGGTTGGTGCTACCAACCGGTACTAATGGTCTACCAGCACCCGGGCCTGGCTCGTGCCACGTGGTGGCACTTTAGCACCGGTTCATGCCGAACCGGTACTAAAGGGGGGGCGGGGGCCTTTAGTCTCCACTCCATAGTGCCGGTTGCAGAACCGGCACTAAAGGCCCTTACGAACCGGTGATAAAGGCCTGTTCTGCACTAGTGTTTCCTGACAATAGTAAGATGTCAATCCTATTAACCCTCAGGAATTTAGCTTGAGCATGAAGTCACACATTTCACTGTTTGACTTTGAAACTATTGTTCTAAAAGACAATAATTATTTAGTAACACTAATATTTCTTGAATAAGTAGTTTGACCATAGTTTGACCACAGTTTGACCAGATTTGACCAAAATTCAAAAAAACTGAAATAATTATTTAGTAATGCTAATATTTCTTGAATAAGTAGTTTGACCATTGTTTGACCACAGTTTGACCAGATTTGACCAAAATTCAAAAAAACTAAAATAATTATTTAGTAACACTAATATTCTTGAATAATTATTTAGTAACACTAATACTTCTTGAATAAGTAGTTTGACCATAGTTTGAACAGATTTAACAAAAAATCAAAGAAAAAACAGAAACTTGAGCATAACTTTTTTTTCTTTTAGAATTTGAGGATTCTAAAAATTTGCAAACAGGCCGTAGGCCTTCAAAATCGGATGCGGATTTTCGTGCTGAACATTTTGATATATTATACGTTTTTTCTGACATCGTATGCAAAAGTTATAGCCGTTTTACATTTTCCCTACACTTTTTGCAAAACATGTCCAAATTTAAGTTTTTAAATTTTCCTAACTAGTACATGTAGTAACATAACTACATCTGGAAGGGTTTTAATTTTTCAAGTTTTTATTATTTTCTTTGCTTTTTACAAAACTGAAAAGGCGATCCACCGGGGGGGGGATAGTGTTTGAAAATGGGACCTTTAGTATCGGTTCGTGCCATGAACCGGTACTAATGCCTCAAACCCCATTAGTACCGGTTGGTGGCTCGAACCGGGACTAAAGGTCTAACCTTTAGTACCGGTTGGTGCCACGAACCGGTACTAATGGGCATCGCACCCTTTAGTCCCGGTTCGTGGCACCAACCGAGACTAAAGGTCCCATTTGAACCGGGACTAATGCCTATACGGTGCCCTAGCCGCTCGAACCGGGACTAATGCTCACATTAGTCCCGGTTCGTAATGCAACCGGGATTAATGCTCCTTTCTGGCCGAACCAGAGCCCTGTTTTCTACTATTAATTGCATATTATATATATACACAACAAGGACATTACAAACGTGGAGTACAAGTTGATCTAACCTACATATTGTATTTGATACGGACTACAATCTGTAGGATTCTCTGACACGCCCCCGCAGTCTGAACTTGGAGACACTCCGTCGCCGATGAAGACTGGTCCTGAACTCCAAAAACAAAGGCGTTGGTAGGCCTTTGGTGAATATATCTGCAAATTGGGAGCTAGACAGAATATGCAGAACACGCACTGCACCAATGGCAACTTTCTCCCGAACAAAGTGAATATCCAACTCAATGTGTTTCGTCCGTCTATGCTGCACTAGATTAGCGGACATGTAAACAGCAGAAACATTGTCACAGTAGACAACGGTAGCACTGTCTACAGAACAATGTAGCTCGAGAAGAAGGTGTCGAATCCAACAAGTCTCAGCCACTGTAGTACCAACAGCACGATATTCAGCCTCGGCGCTGCTACGACACACTGTCGGCTGGTGGCGAGAGGACCATGAAATTAAGTTATCACCAAGAAATACACAAAACCCAGACGTAGAGCGGCGAGTATCCGAGCATCCCGCCCAATCAGCATCCGAATAGGCAACAAGACTGTGAGAAGAGGAGGCATGAAGAATGAGACCAAGATCAAGTGTCCCTTTGAGATAACCAAGGATACGCTTGATAAGAAGAAAATGAGGCTCACGTGGGTCGTGCATATGAAGACATACCTGTTGAACGGCATAAGAAATTTCTGGACGTGTGAGAGTAATATATTGGAGAGCGCCGGCTAGACTGCGATATTGAAAGGGGTCTGAAACAGGACACCCGGCCATGGCTGAAAGCTATGATTTTGTGTCTATAGGGGTAGAAGCGGGATTGGAATCACGCATGCCAGCACGGGAGAGAACATCAAGAATGTATTGTCGTTGTGAGAGATGAAGGCTGGAGGAAGTGCGAGTAACTGAAATGCCAAGAAAATGATGGAGATGTCCAAGGTCTTTCATAGAAAATTCGGTGCTAAGTTTCTGAATGATAGAAGTAAGAATAGTGGAAGAAGAAGCAGTGAGTATAATATCGTCAACATAGAGGAGTAAATAAGCAGTGGAACCACCATGATGAAAAATAAAGAGAGAAGCATCGGACTTGGATTCACTAAAACCAATGGAACGAGCATAGGAGGCAAAACGTTGAACCATGCACGTGGAGCTTGTTTAAGACCATAGAGGGACTTTTGGAGACGACAAACATGTGTTGGAAAATGAGCATCGATGAAGCCCGCGGGTTGCTGACTATATACCTCCTCGTCAAGATTCCCGTGTAGGAAGGCATTTTTAACGTCAAGTTGATGAATAGGCCATGATTTAGAAAGAGCTAGAGAGAGGACCACACGTATAGTGGCTGGTTTGACAACTGGGCTAAAAGTCTCATCAAAATCTACACCGGGTTGTTGGGTGAATCCACGGACAACCCAACGTGCTTTGTGACGAGCGAGAGATCCATCAGAATAATATTTGTGTCGAAAAATCCACTTCCCACTGACAATATTAGCACCTGGGGGAGGAGGAACGAGAGTCCATGTGCCATTTTGAAGAATTGCGTCATATTCATCTTGCATGGCTTGTCGCCAAGCCGGGTCACGCAAGGCAATTAGATAGTTATGAGGAATTGGAGAAGAAAGAGTGGCTGTGAGGTTTAGACGATCAATAGGTGGTGGGAGTCGACCTGTTACACGACGTGTGCGATGAATAACAGGGGATGGAGCACGTACTATTTCCGGGGATGGTGATGGTTCGGGAGAGGCAGCAGGCTCAATAATCGGAGATGGTGGAGGTGTAGCAGGCTGTAAAGGAGGAGAGGCCGGGCGTGATGATGCACGGGTTGGTCCAATGTCGGACGTCGGGGGCACATGCAAGATGGGCGTAGTGGGCATGGGTTTGGACCCGGGATGCATGGAAGTTGACGTGCTCGTGCAATGAGGAGCTGGAGGTGGCTGTAGTTGAGGATCAAACAAATCAAATGGTGGCGATGAAGTAGTATGGGTAGGTGATGCATATGGAAAAACAGACTCATCAAACGTTACATGGCGCGAAATTATGATTCGTCTAGTGGCGAGGTCTAAGCAGCGGTAGCCATGATGACGAGATGGGTATCCTAGGAAGATACAACAAACAGAACGAGGGGCAAGTTTGTATGGTGATGTAGAGGATGTATTGGGATAGCACAGACAACCAAACACACGAAGATCAGTGTAGGCGGGGTGGCGTCCGTGAAGAAGGAAGAAGGGGGTATGTGAAGGTTGAGCATTGGTGGGTCTAATGTTTATAAGGTAAGTGGCGGTGTGAAGGGCTTCGGCCCAAAAGGGTGCCGGAAGGGAGGCTTGGAAAAGTAATGTACGAATGACGTCGTTGGTGGTGCGGATGACTCGCTCAGTCGTACCATTTTGTTGGGAGGTGTAGGGGCATGAAAAGCGAAAAATAAGGCCATGGGTGGAACAAAACGAGTCTAGTTTAGTGTTGTCAAACTCACGACCATTGTCACATTGTATGGATTGGATGGATAGTTGAAATTGAGTGAGAGCATAGGCATGAAAGGTGGCAAAGGTGGTATATACATCCGACTTTTTGCGAAGAGGAAAACTCCAGAAAAAGTGAGTATAGTCGTCGACAATGATTAAGTAATAACAATATCCAGACGTACTAGGCACATGAGATGTCCACAAATCGCAATGGATATACGCTCGAAAGGGCGAATAGTATGTGACTGAGAAGTAAAAAACGGCAACCTAACATGTTCTCCTATTTGACAAGCGTGACATAGCGACGTGCTGACTTTATTGTATGGGAGATGCTGGAGTTGATGAAGGCGCGACATGGTGTGGGAGCCGGGGTGACCGAGTATAACACCCCGGATGTAGCTTTTCATATTTGTAACTCCAACTCTTGCCATTTTATTTTCGGCTATGTGTTATGATATTCTCTCCGTGGTCGGGTTTTGTTTTTCCGTGTTGCATTTTTTTCATGTCATGCATCTCATATCATGTCATCATGTGCATTGCATTTGCATACGTGTTCGTCTTTTGCATCCGAGCATTTTCCCCGTTGTCCGTTTTGCAATCCGGCACTCCCACCTCCTCCGGCGCACCCCTTTTCGTTTCTTTTCGTGAGCGGGTGTTGAACGTTCTCAGAATGGACCGAGTCTTGTCAAGTGGCCTTGGTATACCACCGGTAGACCACCTGTCAAGTTTCGTGCCATTTGAAGGTCGTTTGGCGCTCCAACGGTTAACCGGGTAACCGCAAAGTCCTTTTGTGTGTTGCAGCAAAACCCCCCTCCAAACAGCCCAAAACCTATCTAAGTCACTTCCATGCTCTAGGTCGTTCGATCACGATCGTGTGGGCGAAAACCGCACTCCATTTGGAGCCTCCTAGCTCCCTCTACCTATAAATATGTGTTCCCCCTCCGAAATTCCGGATCCCCGAAACCCTAGCCCGCTCCTCCGCGCCGCCGGACGTGTCCGCCCGGGGCCGGACACAACTGCGCCGCCGCCCCCGCCCACTCACGGCGCGCCACGTGGCG